>NC_054488.1:66219477-66339369 GCF_017639515.1 Carcharodon carcharias
TGGGCTGACTAGGCCCTGTATTCACTGGAGTTTAGAAGAATGAGAGGGGATCTGATTGAAATGTATAAAATTCTGACAGGGCTGGACAGACTGGATGCGGGGATGATGTTTCCTGTGGCTGGGGGGGTCTAGAACCAGGGGTCACAGTCTCAGGATACGGGGTAGACCATTTAGGATTGAGATGTGGAGAAATGTCTTCACTCAGAGGGTGATGAACCTGTGGAATTCTCTACCACAGAGGCTGTGGAGACCAAGTCACTGAATATATTTAAGAAGGAAATAAATTTCTAGACTTGAAGGGGTGTGGGGAGAGAGTGGGAGTACGGTGTTGAGATGGAGGATCAGCCATGATCATATTGAATGGCAGAGCAGGCTCGAAGGGCTGAATGACCTCCTCCTATTTTCTTTATATCCTCTACTCACTCCAAATGAGAAGGGGGCTAGGAAAGGTCCTGTAAAAATGGGCTGTCCCACTTTCTCTTGGCTGGGGAACCACACCCTACGGTATCACCATCTTTGTGGTCTAAGGAAGAAAACTTTAAATTTTGCAACTTGGAATGTTAGAAGACACAGGATAATCTCAAGAGTGACTGTCCGGAAAGAAGAACAGCGATCATATCACATGAATGACCAAGACTCCAAATTGACAATGATGCCCTCAGCAAGACCCGCCTTCCTGGGGAGAGGCAGCTGAAGGAACAAGCAGGGGGATACACCCACTGGAAGGGAAAGGCTGACAGCGGCCCTCGTGTCCACAGAGATTTGTCGGTTCTACTACAGGATGCTTCACATGTTCTGTCTGCGACACAACTGACCAACATGTATAAATTTCAGTGCTAATGCAATGCCAGGCATATGTCCCAACAATTGGCTGATCAAGTCAAACAGAAGGCTCCTTCGGTTGTTCATAATAAGCAGAGTAGAGGCCACACAGCCAAACTGCATTGCAGAACCCGAAACAAAAACACCTTTTAGTTGTGATCCCTTGAATGAGCAGCACTTCAACAATCCTGAGTCTACTAATATCAATCCTGAGTCTACTAATATCAAAAACAGAATTACCTGGAAAAACTCAGCAGGTCTGGCAGCATCGGCGGAGAAGAAAAGAGTTGACGTTTCGAGTCCTCATGACCCTTCGAAGGGTCATGAGGACTCGAAACGTCAACTCTTTTCTTCTCCGCCGATGCTGCCAGACCTGCTGAGTTTTTCCAGGTAATTCTGTTTTTGTTTTGGATTTCCAGCATCCGCAGTTTTTTTGTTTTTATCTACTAATATCAATCCTGAGTCTGCTAATATCTACACTAACAACCAATTGAAGATAATTAGTCAAGCTTGTAATATAGCTCATTTACACTTGTTGGAAGCAGCATCCATTCATTCACAGGGACCCGTTCTCTGTAAACAAAAGGAATATGTTCAAACCTTGCACCTTTTAGAAATTACCCAGGAGCTTAGGGAGCCTGAAGTTCCCTATGGCGCTGGCCATTAGCAATTCCTCAACCTGTTAATCAGATAGCAGCTTTTTCTCCTGTGGTATAAATTATTGTGCTTGTTTGAAAGTTAGCATTTCAGCGTTTGTCCTGATGAGTGCAAGATGTAAAGATTCAGCAACATGTCTCTCTCCAGCAATATTGATACTTTCTCCTCTTTCCCACAGAGAAACCCAAACCTAAACAGCCACCCAATCCAATCAAAGCACCAGCTCCACCGAAAGAAGGGGACTCAAGTAAGTGACATACCCACACCCCTCACTGTAACACTCTGATATACTCTACACCCCTCACTGTAACACTCTGATATACCCCACACCCCTCACTGTAACACTCTGATATACCCCACACCCTTCACTGTAACACTCTGATATACCCCACACCCCTCACTGTAACACTGATATACCCCACATCCCTCACTGTAACACTCTGATATACCCCACACCCCTCACTGTAACACTGATATACCCCACACCCCTCACTGTAACACTCTGATATACTCTACACCCCTCACTGTAACACTCTGATATATCCCACACCCCTCACTGTAACACTCTGATATACCCCACACCCCTCACTGTAACACTCTGATATACCCCACACCCCTCACTGTAACATCTGATATACCCCACACCCCTCACTGTAACCCTCTGATATACCCTACACCCCTCATTGTAATACCCTGATATACCCCACACCCCTCACTGTAACCCTCTGATATACCCTACACCCCTCATTGTAACACTCTGATATACCCTACACCCCTCACTGTAACTCTCTGATGTACCCCACACCCCTCACTGTAACACTCTGATATACCCCACACCCCTCACTGTAACATCTGATATACCCCACACCCCTCATTGTAACCCTCTGATATACCCTACACCCCTCATTGTAACACTCTGATATACCCCGCACCCCTCACTGTAACCCTCTGATATACCCTACACCCCTCATTGTAACACTCTGATATACCCTACACCCCTCACTGTAACTCTCTGATGTACCCCACACCCCTCACTGTAACACTCTGATATACCATACACCCCTCACTGTAACACTGATATATCCCACACCCCTCACTGTAACATTCTGATATATCCCACACCCCTCACTGTAACACTCTGATAAACTCCACACCCCTCACTGTAACACTCTGATATACCCCACAACCCTCACTGTAACACTCTGATATATCCCACACCCCTTACTGTAACACTCTGATATATCCCACACCCCCACTGTAACACTCTGATATACACCACACCCCTCACTGTAACACTGATATACCCCACACCCCTCACTGTAACACTCTGATATACCCCACACCCCTCACTGTAACACTCTGATATACCCCACACCCCTCACTGTAACACTCTGATATACCCTACACCCCTCACTGTAACACTCTGATATACCCCACACCCCTCACTGTAACACTCTGATATACCCTACACCCCTCACTGTAACACTCTGATATATCCCACACCCCTCACTGTAACACTCTGATATACCCTACACCCCTCACTGTAACTCTCTGATATACCCCACACCCCTCACTGTAACACTCTGATATGCCCCACACCCCTCACTGTAACACTCGGATATATCCCACACCCCTCACTGTTACACTCTGATATATCCCACACCCCTCACTGTAACACTCTGATATAACCCACACCCCTCACTGTAACACTCTGATATACCCCACACCCCTCACTGTAACACTCTGATATACCCCAAACCCCTTACTGTAACACTCTGATATATCCCACACCCCTTACTGTAACACTCTGATATATCCCACACCCCCACTGTAACACTCTGATATACACCACACCCCTCACTGTAACACTGATATACCCCACACCCCTCACTGTAACACTCTGATATACCCCACACCCCTCACTGTAACACTCTGATATACCCCACACCCCTCACTGTAACACTCTGATATATCCCACACCCCTCACTGTAACACTATGATATACCCCACACCCCTCACTGTAACACTCTGATATACCCTACACCCCTCACTGTAACACTCTGATATACCCCACACCCCTCACTGTAACACTCTGATATACCCTACACCCCTCACTGTAACACTCTGATATATCCCACACCCCTCACTGTAACACTCTGATATACCCTACACCCCTCACTGTAACTCTCTGATATACCCCACACCCCTCACTGTAACACTCTGATATGCCCCACACCCCTCACTGTAACACTCTGATATATCCCACACCCCTCACTGTTACACTCTGATATATCCCACACCCCTCACTGTAACACTCTGATATACCCCACACCCCTCACTGTAACACTCTGATATACCCCACACCCCTCACTGTAACACTCTGATATACCCCAAACCCCTTACTGTAACACTCTGATCTATCCCACACCCATAACTGTAACACTGATATATCCCACACCCCTCACTGTAACACTCTGTTATATCCCACACCCCTCACTGTAACACTCTGATAAACCCCACACCCCTCACTGTAACACTCTGATAAACCCCACACCCCTCACTGTAACACTCTGATATACCCCACACCCCTCACTGTAACACTCTGATATATCCCACACCCCTTACTGTAACACTCTGATATATCCCACACCCCCACTGTAACACTCTGATATACACCACACCCCTCACTGTAACACTGATATACCCCACACCCCTCACTGTAACACTCTGATATACCCCACACCCCTCACTGTAACACTCTGATATACCCCACACCCCTCACTGTAACACTCTGATATACCCCACACCCCTCACTGTAACACTCTGATATACCCCACACCCCTCACTGTAACACTCTGATATACCCTACACCCTTCACTGTAACACTCTGATATATCCCACACCGCTCACTGTAACACTCTGATATACCCTACACCCCTCACTGTAACTCTCTGATATATCCCACACCCCTCACTCTAACACTTTGATATACCCCACACCCCTCACTGTAACACTCTGATATACCCCACACCCCTCACTGTAACACTCTGATATACCCCACACCTCTCTCTGTAACACTGATATACTCTACACCCCTCACTGTAACACTCTGATATACTCTACACCCCTCACTGGAACACTCTGATATACCCTACACCCCTCACTGTAACACTCTGATATACCCCACACCCCTCACTGTAACACTCTAATATACCCTACACCCCTCACTGTAACACTCTGATATACCCCACACCCCTCACTGTAACACTCTGATATACCCTACACCCCTCACTGTAACACTCTGATATACCCTACACCCCTCACTGTAACACTCTGATATATCCCACACCCCTCACTGTAACACTCTGATATACCCCACACTCCTCACTGTAACACTCTGATATACCCCTCACTGTAACACTCTGATATATCCCACACCCCTCACTGTAACACTCTGATATACCCCACACTCCTCACTGTAACACTCTGATATACCCCTCACTGTAACACTCTGATATACCCCACACCCCTCACTGTAACACTCTGATATACCCTACACCCCTCACTGTAACTCTCTGATATATCCCACACCCCTCACTGTAACACTCTGATATACCCTACACGCCTCACTGTAACACTCTGATATACCCCGCACCCCTCACTGTAACACTCTGATATACCCCACACCCCTCACTGTAACACTCTGATATACCCCACACCCCTCACTGTAACACTCTGATATACCCCACACCCCTCACTGTAACACTCTGATATACCCCACACCCCTCACTGTAACACTCTGATATACCCCACACCCCTCACTGTAACACTCTGATATACCCCACCCCTCACTGTAACACTCTGATATATCCCACACCCCCACTGTAACACTCTGATATACCCCACATCCCTCACTTTCATCCTCTGATATACCCACACCCCTCACTGTAACACTCTGATATACCCCAAACCCCTTACTGTAACACTCTGATATATCCCACACCCCTTACTGTAACACTCTGATATATCCCACACCCCCACTGTAACACTCTGATATACACCACACCCCTCACTGTAACACTGATATACCCCACACCCCTCACTGTAACACTCTGATATACCCCACACCCCTCACTGTAACACTCTGATATACCCCACACCCCTCACTGTAACACTCTGATATATCCCACACCCCTCACTGTAACACTATGATATACCCCACACCCCTCACTGTAACACTCTGATATACCCTACACCCCTCACTGTAACACTCTTATATACCCCACACCCCTCACTGTAACACTCTGATATACCCTACACCCCTCACTGTAACACTCTGATATATCCCACACCCCTCACTGTAACACTCTGATATACCCTACACCCCTCACTGTAACTCTCTGATATACCCCACACCCCTCACTGTAACACTCTGATATGCCCCACACCCCTCACTGTAACACTCTGATATATCCCACACCCCTCACTGTTACACTCTGATATATCCCACATCCCTCACTGTAACACTCTGATATAACCCACACCCCTCACTGTAACACTCTGATATACCCCACACCCCTCACTGTAACACTCTGATATACCCCACACCCCTTACTGTAACACTCTGATATATCCCACACCCCCACTGTAACACTCTGATATACACCACACCCCTCACTGTAACACTGATATACCCCACACCCCTCACTGTAACACTCTGATATACCCCACACCCCTCACTGTAACACTCTGATATACCCCACACCCCTCACTGTAACACTCTGATATATCCCACACCCCTCACTGTAACACTCTGATATACCCCACACCCCTCACTGTAACACTCTGATATACCCTACACCCCTCACTGTAACACTCTGATATACCCCACACCCCTCACTGTAACACTCTGATATACCCTACACCCTTCACTGTAACACTCTGATATATCCCACACCCCTCACTGTAACACTCTGATATACCCACACCCCTCACTGTAACACTCTGATATATCCCACACCCCTCACTGTAACACTCTGAGGTACCCCACACCCCTCACTGTAACACTCTGATATACCCCACACCCCTCACTGTAACACTCTGATATACCCCACATCCCTCACTTTAATCCTCTGATATACCCACACCCCTCACTGTAACACTCTGATATACCCCACACCCCTCACTGTAACACTCTGATATACCCTACACCCCTCACTGTAACACTCTGATATACTCCACACCCCTCACTGTAACACTCTGATATACCCCACACCCCTCACTGTAACACTCTGATATACCCCACACCCCTCACTGTAACACTCTGATATACCCCACACCCCTCACTGTAACACTCTGATATACCCCACACCCCTCACTGTAACACTCTGATATACCCACACCCCTCACTGTAACACCCCAATATACCCACACCCCTCACTGTAACACTCTGATATACCCCACACCCCTCACTGTAACACTCTGATATACCCACACCCCTCACTGTAACACTCTGATATACCCCACACCCCTCACTGTAACACTCTGATATATCCCACACCCCTCACTGTAACACTCTGATATACCCCACACCCCTCACTGTAACACTCTGATATACCCACACCCCTCACTGTAACACTCTGATATATCCCACACCCCTCACTGTAACACTCTGATATACCCCACACCCCTCACTGTAACACTCTGATATACCCCACACCCCTCACTGTAACACTCTGATATACCCCACACCCCTCACTGTAACACTCTGATATACCCTACACCCCTCACTGTAACACTCTGATATACCCTACACCCCTCACTGTAACACTCTGATATACCCCACACCCCTCACTGTAACACTCTGATATACCCTACACCCCTCACTGTAACACTCTGATATATCCCACACCCCTCACTGTAACACTCTGATATATCCCACACCCCTCACTGTAACACTCTGATATACCCCACACCCCTCACTGTAACACTCTGATATACCCCACACCCCTCACTGTAACACTCTGATATACCCCACACCCCTCACTGTAACACTCTGATATATCCCACACCCCTCACTGTAACACTCTGATATATCCCACACCCCTCACTGTAACACTCTGATATATCCCACACCCCTCACTGTAACACTCTGATATATCCCACACCCCTCACTGTAACACTCTGATATACCCCACACCCCTCACTGTAACACTCTGATATACCCCACACCCCTCACTGTAACACTCTGATATATCCCACACCCCTCACTGTAACACTCTGATATATCCCACACCCCTCACTGTAACACTCTGATATACCCCACAGCCCTCACTGTAACACTCTGATATACCCACACCCCTCACTGTAACACTCTGATATACCCCACACCCCTCACTGTAACACTCTGATATACCCCACACCCCTCACTGTAACACTCTGATATACCCCACACCCCTCACTGTAACACTCTGATATACCCCACACCCCTCACTGTAACACTCTGATATACCCCACACCCCTCACTGTAACACTCTGATATACCCACACCCCTCACTGTAACACTCTGATATACCCACACCCCTCACTGTAACTCTCTGATATACCCCACACCCCTCACTGTAACACTCTGATATGCCCCACACCCCTCACTGTAACACTCTGATATATCCCACACCCCTCACTGTAACACTCTGATATATCCCACACCCCTCACTGTAACACTCTGATATACCCCACACCCCTCACTGTAACACTCTGATATACCCCACACCCCTCACTGTAACACTCTGATATACCCCACACCCCTTACTGTAACACTCTGATCTATCCCACACCCATAACTGTAACACTGATATATCCCACACCCCTCACTGTAACACTCTGTTATATCCCACACCCCTCACTGTAACACTCTGATAAACCCCACACCCCTCACTGTAACACTCTGATAAACCCCACACCCCTCACTGTAACACTCTGATATACCCCACACCCCTCACTGTAACACTCTGATATATCCCACACCCCTTACTGTAACACTCTGATATATCCCACACCCCTCACTGTAACACTCTGATATACACCACACCCCTCACTGTAACACTGATATACCCCACACCCCTCACTGTAACACTCTGATATACCCCACACCCCTCACTGTAACACTCTGATATACCCCACACCCCTCACTGTAACACTCTGATATACCCCACACCCCTCACTGTAACACTCTGATATACCCCACACCCCTCACTGTAACACTCTGATATACCCTACACCCTTCACTGTAACACTCTGATATATCCCACACCGCTCACTGTAACACTCTGATATACCCTACACCCCTCACTGTAACTCTCTGATATATCCCACACCCCTCACTCTAACACTTTGATATACCCCACACCCCTCACTGTAACACTCTGATATACCCCACACCCCTCACTGTAACACTCTGATATACCCCACACCTCTCTCTGTAACACTGATATACTCTACACCCCTCACTGTAACACTCTGATATACTCTACACCCCTCACTGGAACACTCTGATATACCCTACACCCCTCACTGTAACACTCTGATATACCCCACACCCCTCACTGTAACACTCTAATATACCCTACACCCCTCACTGTAACTCTCTGATATACCCCACACCCCTCACTGTAACACTCTGATATACCCTACACCCCTCACTGTAACACTCTGATATATCCCACACCCCTCACTGTAACACTCTGATATACCCCACACCCCTCACTGTAACACTCTGATATACCCCTCACTGTAACACTCTGATATACCCCACACCCCTCACTGTAACACTCTGATATATCCCACACCCCTCACTGCAACTCTCTGATATACCCCACACCCCTCACTGTAACACTCTGATATACCCTACACCCCTCATTGTAACACTCTGATAAATCCCACACCCCTCCCTGTAACACTCTGATATACCCCACACCCCTCACTGTAACACTCTGATATACCCCACACCCCTCACTGTAACACTCTGATATACCCCACACCCCTCACTGTAACACTCTGATATACCCCCCCACTGTAACACTCTGTATACCCACACCCTCACTGTAACACTCTGTATACCAACCCTCCTGTAACACTCTGATATACCCCACCCCTCTACTGTAACTCTGATATACCCACACCCCTCACGTACTGTAACCCCACACCTCCTGTATCACTCTGATATCCCACACCCTCACTGTAACACTCTGATATACCCACCCCCTCACTGTAACACTCTGATATACCCACACCCCTCACTGTAGTCTGATATCCACACCCTCACTGTAAACACTCTTATATACCCCACACCCCTCACTGTAACACTCTGATATACCCAACACCCCTCACTGTAACCAAACTGATATACCCAACACCCCTCACTGTAACACTCTGATATACCCCACACCCCTCACTGTAACACGCTGATATACACCACAACCCTCAATGTAACACTCTGATATACCCACACCCCTCATTGAAACACTCTGATATACCCCACACCCCTCACTGTAACACTCTGATATACCCCACACCCCTCACTGTAACACTCTGATATACCCCACACCCCTCACTGTAACACTCTGATATACCCACACCCCTCACTGTAACACTCTGATATACCCCACACCCCTCACTGTAACACTCTGATATACCCTACACCCCTCACTGTAACACTCTGATATATCCCACACCCCTCACTGTAACACTCTGATATACCCCACACCCCTCACTGTAACACTCTGATATACCCCACACCCCTCACTGTAACACTCTGATATATCCCCACACCCCACACTGTAACACTCTGATATATACCCACACCCCTCACTGTAACACTCTGATATACCCACACCCCTCACTGTAACACTCTGATATACCCCACACCCCTCACTGTAACACTCTGATATACCCACACCCCTCACTGTAACACTCTGATATACCCCACACCCCTCACTGTAACACTCTGATATACCCACACCCCTCACTGTAACACTCTGATATACCCACACCCCTCACTGTAACACTCTGATATACCCCACACCCCTCACTGTAACACTCTGATATACCCCACACCCCTCACTGTAACACTCTGATATACCCACACCCCTCACTGTAACACTCTGATATACCCCACACCCCTCACTGTAACACTCTGATATACCCCACACCCCTCACTGTAACACTCTGATATACCCCACACCCCTCACTGTAACACTCTGATATACCCCACACCCCTCACTGTAACACTCTGATATACCCCACACCCCTCACTGTAACACTCTGATATACCCCACACCCCTCACTGTAACACTCTGATATACCCCACACCCCTCACTGTAACACTCTGATATACCCCACACCCCTCACTGTAACACTCTGATATACCCCACACCCCTCACTGTAACACTCTGATATACCCCACACCCCTCACTGTAACACTCTGATATACCCCACACCCCTCACTGTAACACTCTGATATACCCCACACCCCTCACTGTAACACTCTGATATACCCACACCCCTCACTGTAACACTCTGATATACCCCACACCCCTCACTGTAACACTCTGATATACCCCACACCCCTCACTGTAACACTCTGATATACCCCACACCCCTCACTGTAACACTCTGATATACCCCACACCCCTCACTGTAACACTCTGATATACCCCACACCCCTCACTGTAACACTCTGATATACCCCACACCCCTCACTGTAACACTCTGATATACCCCACACCCCTCACTGTAACACTCTGATATACCCACACCCCTCACTGTAACACTCTGATATACCCCACACCCCTCACTGTAACACTCTGATATACCCCACACCCCTCACTGTAACACTCTGATATACCCCACACCCCTCACTGTAACACTCTGATATACCCCACACCCCTCACTGTAACACTCTGATATATCCCACACCCCTCACTGTAACACTCTGATATATCCCACACCCCTCACTGTAACACTCTGATATACACCACACCCCTCACTGTAACACTCTGATATACCCTACACCCCTCACTGTAACACTCTGATATACCCCACACCCCTCACTGTAACACTCTGATATACCCCACACCCCTCACTGTAACACTCTGATATATCCCACACCCCTCACTGTAACACTCTGATATATCCCACACCCCTCACTGTAACACTCTGATATACCCCACACCCCTCACTGTAACACTCTGATATACCCACACCCCTCACTGTAACACTCTGATATACCCCACACCCCTCACTGTAACACTCTGATATACCCCACACCCCTCACTGTAACACTCTGATATACCCCACACCCCTCACTGTAACACTCTGATATATCCCACACCCCTCACTGTAACACTCTGATATACCCCACACCCCTCACTGTAACACTCTGATATATCCCACACCCCTCACTGTAACACTCTGATATACCCCACACCCCTCACTGTAACACTCTGATATACCCACACCCCTCACTGTAACACTCTGATATATCCCACACCCCTCACTGTAACTCTGATATACCCCACACCCCTCACTGTAACACTCTGATATACCCCACACCCCTCACTGTAACACTCTGATATACCCCACACCCCTCACTGTAACACTCTGATATACCCCACACCCCTCACTGTAACACTGATATATCCCCCACTCCTCACTGTAACACTGAAATATCCCACACCCCTCACTGTAACACTCTGATAAACCCCACACCCCTCACTGTAACACTCTGATATATCCCACACCCCTCACTGTAACACTCTGATATACCCCACACCCCTCACTGTAACACTCTGATATACCCCACACCCCTCACTGTAACACTCTGATATACCCCACACCCCTCACTGTAACACTCTGATATACCCCACACCCCTCACTGTAACACTCTGATATACCCCACACCCCTCACTGTAACACTCTGATATATCCCACACCCCTCACTGTAACACTCTGATATACCCCACACCCCTCACTGTAACACTCTGATACACCCCACACCCCTCACTGTAACACTCTGATATACCCTACACCCCTCACTGTAACACTCTGATATACCCCACACCCCTCACTGTAACACTCTGATATACCCACACCCCTCACTGTAACACTCTGATATACCCCACACCCCTCACTGTAACACTCTGATATACCCCACACCCCTCACTGTAACACTCTGATATACCCCACACCCCTCACTGTAACACTCTGATATACCCACACCCCTCACTGTAACACTCTGATATACCCCACACCCCTCACTGTAACACTCTGATATACCCCACACCCCTCACTATAACACTCTGATATACCCCACACCCCTCACTGTAACACTCTGATATACCCCACACCCCTCACTGTAACACTCTGATATACCCACACCCCTCACTGTAACACTCTGATATACCCCACACCCCTCACTGTAACACTCTGATATACCCCACACCCCTCACTGTAACACTCTGATATACCCCACACCCCTCACTGTAACACTCTGATATACCCCACACCCCTCACTGTAACACTGATATACTCCACACCCCTCACTGTAACACTTTGATATACTCCACACCCCTTAATGTAACACTCTGATATCACCCACACCCCTCACTGTAACACTCTGATATACCCCACACCCCTCACTGTAACACTCTGATATACCCTACACCCCTCACTGTAACACTCTGATATACCCCACACCCCTCACTGTAACACTCTGATATACCCTACACCCCTCACTGTAACACTCTGATATATCCCACACCCCTCACTGTAACACTCTGATATACCCCACACCCCTCACTGTAACACTCTGATATACCCCACACCCCTCACTGTAACACTCTGATATACCCCACACCCCTCACTGTAACACTCTGATATACCCTACACCCCTCACTGTAACACTCTGATATATCCCACACCCCTCACTGTAACACTCTGATATACCCTACACCCCTCACTGTAACACTCTGATATACCCCACACCCCTCACTGTAACACTCTGATATACCCCACACCCCTCACTGTAACACTCTGATATACCCCACACCCCTCACTGTAACACTCTGATATATCCCACACCCCTCACTGTAACACTCTGATATATCCCACACCCCTCACTGTAACACTCTGATATACCCCACACCCCTCACTGTAACACTCTGATATACCCCACACCCCTCACTGTAACACTCTGATATACCCCACACCCCTCACTGTAACACTCTGATATATCCCACACCCCTCACTGTAACACTCTGATATACCCCACACCCCTCACTGTAACACTCTGATATACCCCACACCCCTCACTGTAACACTCTGATATACCCCACACCCCTCACTGTAACACTCTGATATACCCCACACCCCTCACTGTAACACTCTGATATACCCCACACCCCTCAATGTTAAACTCTGATATATCCCACACCCCTCACTGTAACACTCTGATATACCCCACACCCCTCACTGTAACACTCTGATATACCCCACACCCCTCACTGTAACACTCTGATATACCCCACACCCCTCACTGTAACACTCTGATATACCCCACACCCCTCACTGTAACACTCTGATATACCCCACACCCCTCACTGTAACACTCTGATATACCCCACACCCCTCACTGCAACACTCTGGTATCTCCCACACCCCTCACTGTAACACTCTGGATCTCCCACACCCCTCACTGTAACACTCTGATATACCCCACACCCCTCACTGTAACACTCTGATATACTCCCACACCCCTCACTGTAACACTCTGATATACCCCACACCCCTCACTGTAACACTCTGATATACCCCACACCCCTCACTGTAACACTCTGATATATCCCACACCCCTCACTGTAACACTCTGATATACCCACACCCCTCACTGTAACACTCTGATATACCCCACACCCCTCACTGTAACACTCTGATATACCCCACACCCCTCACTGTAACACTCTGATATACCCCACACCCCTCACTGTAACACTCTGATATATCCCACACCCCTCACTGTAACACTCTGATATACCCACACCCCTCACTGTAACACTCTGATATACCCCACACCCCTCACTGTAACACTCTGATATACCCCACACCCCTCACTGTAACACTCTGATATACCCCACACCCCTCACTGTAACACTCTGATATACCCTACACCCCTCACTGTAACACTCTGATATACCCACACCCCTCACTGTAACACTCTGATATACCACACACCCCTCACTGTAACACTCTGATATTCCCACACCCCTCACTGTAACACTCTGATATACCCCACACCCCTCACTGTAACACTCTGATATACCCCACACCCCTCACTGTAACACTCTGATATACCCACACCCCTCACTGTAACACTCTGATATACCCCACACCCCTCACTGTAACACTCTGATATACCCCACACCCCTCACTGTAACACTCTGATATACCCACACCCCTCACTGTAACACTCTGATATACCCCACACCCCTCACTGTAACACTCTGATATACCCACACCCCTCACTGTAACACTCTGATATATCCCACACCCCTCACTGTAACACTCTGATATACCCACACCCCTCACTGTAACACTCTGATATATCCCACACCCCTCACTGTAACACTCTGATATACCCTACACCCCTCACTGTAACACTCTGATATACCCCACACCCCTCACTGTAACACTCTGATATACCCACACCCCTCACTGTAACACTCTGATATACCCACACCCCTCACTGTAACACTCTGATATATCCCACACCCCTCACTGTAACACTCTGATATACCCACACCCCTCACTGTAACACTCTGATAAACCCCACACCCCTCACTGTAACACTCTGATATACCCCACACCCCTCACTGTAACACTCTGATATACCCACACCCCTCACTGTAACACTCTGATATACCCCACACCCCTCACTGTAACACTCTGATATACCCTACACCCCTCACTGTAACACTCTGATATATCCCACACCCCTCACTGTAACACTCTGATATATCCCACACCCCTCACTGTAACACTCTGATATATCCCACACCCCTCACTGTAACACTCTGATATACCCCACACCCCTCACTGTAACACTCTGATATACCCCACACCCCTCACTGTAACACTCTGATATACCCCCACCCCTCACTGTAACACTCTGATATATCCCACACCCCTCACTGTAACACTCTGATATACCCCACACCCCTCACTGTAACACTCTGATATACCCACACCCCTCACTGTAACACTCTGATATATCCCACACCCCTCACTGTAACACTCTGATATACCCCACACCCCTCACTGTAACACTCTGATATACCCCACACCCCTCACTGTAACACTCTGATATAACCCACACCCCTCACTGTAACACTCTGATATACCCCACACCCCTCACTGTAACACTCTGATATACCCCACACCCCTCACTGTAACACTCTGATATACCCCACACCCCTCACTGTAACACTCTGATATACCCACACCCCTCACTGTAACACTCTGATATATCCCACACCCCTCACTGTAACACTCTGATATACCCACACCCCTCACTGTAACACTCTGATATACCCCACACCCCTCACTGTAACACTCTGATATACCCACACCCCTCACTGTAACACTCTGATATACCCTACACCCCTCACTGTAACACTCTGATATATCCCACACCCCTCACTGTAACACTCTGATATACCCTACACCCCTCACTGTAACACTCTGATATACCCCACACCCCTCACTGTAACACTCTGATATACCCCACACCCCTCACTGTAACACTCTGATATATCCCACACCCCTCACTGTAACACTCTGATATATCCCACACCCCTCACTGTAACACTCTGATATACCCACACCCCTCACTGTAACACTCTGATATACCCCACACCCCTCACTGTAACACTCTGATATACCCCACACCCCTCACTGTAACACTCTGATATACCCCACACCCCTCACTGTAACACTCTGATATACCCCACACCCCTCACTGTAACACTCTGATATATCCCACACCCCTCACTGTAACACTCTGATATATCCCACACCCCTCACTGTAACACTCTGATATATCCCACACCCCTCACTGTAACACTCTGATATACCCCACACCCCTCACTGTAACACTCTGATATACCCCACACCCCTCACTGTAACACTCTGATATACCCCACACCCCTCACTGTAACACTCTGATATATCCCACACCCCTCACTGTAACACTCTGATATACCCCACACCCCTCACTGTAACACTCTGATATACCCCACACCCCTCACTGTAACACTCTGATATACCCCACACCCCTCACTGTAACACTCTGATATACCCCACACCCCTCACTGTAACACTCTGATATACCCCACACCCCTCACTGTAACACTCTGATATATCCCACACCCCTCACTGTAACACTCTGATATATCCCACACCCCTCACTGTAACACTCTGATATACCCTACACCCCTCACTGTAACACTCTGATATACCCCACACCCCTCACTGTAACACTCTGATATACCCTACACCCCTCACTGTAACACTCTGATATATCCCACACCCCTCACTGTAACACTCTGATATACCCACACCCCTCACTGTAACACTCTGATATACCCCACACCCCTCACTGTAACACTCTGATATACCCCACACCCCTCACTGTAACACTCTGATATACCCCACACCCCTCACTGTAACACTCTGATATACCCCACACCCCTCACTGTAACACTCTGATATACCCCACACCCCTCACTGTAACACTCTGATATACCCTACACCCCTCACTGTAACACTCTGATATACCCACACCCCTCACTGTAACACTCTGATATACCCACACCCCTCACTGTAACACTCTGATATACCCTACACCCCTCGCTCTAACACTCTGATATACCCCACACCCCTCACTGTAACACTCTGATATACCCCACACCCCTCACTGTAACACTCTGATATAGCCTACACCCCTCACTGTAACACTCTGATATACCCCACACCCCTCACTGTAACACTCTGATATATCCCACACCCCTCACTGTAACACTCTGATATACCCCACACCCCTCACTGTAACACTCTGATATACCCCACACCCCTCACTGTAACACTCTGATATACCCTACACCCCTCACTGTAACACTCTGATATATCCCACATCCCTCACTGTAATCCTCTGATATACCCACACCCCTCACTGTAACACTCTGATATACCCCACACCCCTCACTGTAACACTGATATACCCCACACCCCTCACTGTAACACTCTGATATACCCTACACCCCTCACTGTAACACTCTGATATATCCCACACCCCTCACTGTAACACTCTGATATACCCCACACCCCTCACTGTAACACTCTG
Source organism: Carcharodon carcharias (assembly GCF_017639515.1). Lineage (NCBI taxonomy): Eukaryota > Metazoa > Chordata > Chondrichthyes > Lamniformes > Lamnidae > Carcharodon > Carcharodon carcharias. Next base: position 66,237,410 of record NC_054488.1, read on the forward strand.
ATATATCCCACACCCCTCACTGTAACACTCTGATATACCCACACCCCTCACTGTAACACTCTGATATACCCCACACCCCTCACTGTAACACTCTGATATACCCCACACCCCTCACTGTAACACTCTGATATACCCCACACCCCTCACTGTAACACTCTGATATACCCCACACCCCTCACTGTAACACTCTGATATACCCCACACCCCTCACTGTAACACTCTGATATACCCCACACCCCTCACTGTAACACTCTGATATACCCCACACCCCTCACTGTAACACTCTGATATACCCTACACCCCTCACTGTAACACTCTGATATATCCCACACCCCTCACTGTAACACTCTGATATACCCACACCCCTCACTGTAACACTCTGATATATCCCACACCCCTCACTGTAACACTCTGATATACCCACACCCCTCACTGTAACACTCTGATATACCCCACACCCCTCACTGTAACACTCTGATATAGCCCCACACCCCTCACTGTAACACTCTGATATACCCCACACAACCCTCACTGTAACACTCTGATATATCCCACACCCCTCACTGTAACACTCTGATATAACCCACACCCCTCACTGTAACACTCTGATATACCCCACACCCCTCACTGTAACACTCTGATATACCCCAAACCCCTCACTGTAACACTCTGATATACCCCACACCCCTCACTGTAACACTCTGATATAGCCCACACCCCTCACTGTAACACTCTGATATATCCCACACCCCTCACTGTAACACTCTGATATATCCCACACCCCTCACTGTAACACTCTGATATACCCACACCCCTCACTGTAACACTCTGATATACCCCACACCCCTCACTGTAACACTCTGATATACCCCACCCCTCACTGTAACACTCTGATATATCCCACACCCCCACTGTAACACTCTGATATACCCCACACCCCTCACTGTAACACTCTGATATACCCCGACCCCTCACTGTAACACTCTGATATATCCCACACCCCTCACTGTAACTCTCCGATATACCCCACACCCCTCACAGTAACACTCTGATATACCCCACACCCCTCACTGTAACACTCTGATATAACCCACACCCCTCACTGTAACACTCTGATATACCCCACACCCCTCACTGTAACACTCTGATATATCCCACACCCCTCACTGTAACACTCTGATATACCCCACACCCCTCACTGTAACACTCTGATATATCCCTCACCCCTCACTGTAACACTCTGATATATCCCACACCCCTCACTGTAACACTCTGATATATCCCACACCCCTCACTGTAACACTCTGATATACCCCACACCCCTCACTGTAACATTCTGATATACCTCACACCCCTCACTGTAACACTCTGATATACCCCACACCCCTCACTGTAACACTCTGATATACCCCACACCCCTCACTGTAACACTCTGATATACCCCACACCCCTCACTGTAACACTCTGATATACCCCACACCCCTCACTGTAACACTCTGATATACCCACACCCCTCACTGTAACACTCTGATATACCCCACACCCCTCACTGTAACACTCTGATATACCCACACCCCTCACTGTAACACTCTGATATATCCCACACCCCTCACTGTAACACTCTGATATACCCCACACCCCTCACTGTAACACTCTGATATACCCCACACCCCTCACTGTAACACTCTGATATACCCCACACCCCTCACTGTAACACTCTGATATACCCACACCCCTCACTGTAACACTCTGATATACCCCACACCCCTCACTGTAACACTCTGATATACCCCACACCCCTCACTGTAACACTCTGATATATCCCACACCCCTCACTGTAACACTCTGATATACCCACACCCCTCACTGTAACACTCTGATATACCCACACCCCTCACTGTAACACTCTGATATACCCCACACCCCTCACTGTAACACTCTGATATACCCCACACCCCTCACTGTAACACTCTGATATACCCCACACCCCTCACTGTAACACTCTGATATACCCCACACCCCTCACTGTAACACTCTGATATACCCCACACCCCTCACTGTAACACTCTGATATACCCTACACCCCTCACTGTAACACTCTGATATACCCACACCCCTCACTGTAACACTCTGATATACCCTACACCCCTCACTGTAACACTCTGATATATCCCACACCCCTCACTGTAACACTCTGATATACCCTACACCCCTCACTGTAACACTCTGATATACCCCACACCCCTCACTGTAACACTCTGATATACCCCACACCCCTCACTGTAACACTCTGATATATCCCACACCCCTCACTGTAACACTCTGATATATCCCACACCCCTCACTGTAACACTCTGATATACCCCACACCCCTCACTGTAACACTCTGATATACCCCACACCCCTCACTGTAACACTCTGATATACCCCACACCCCTCACTGTAACACTCTGATATACCCCACACCCCTCACTGTAACACTCTGATATACCCCACACCCCTCACTGTAACACTCTGATATACCCACACCCCTCACTGTAACACTCTGATATACCCCACACCCCTCACTGTAACACTGATATACCCCACACCCCTCACTGTAACACTCTGATATACCCCACACCCCTCACTGTAACACTCTGATATACCCCACACCCCTCACTGTAACACTCTGATATACCCCACACCCCTCACTGTAACACTCTGATATACCCCACACCCCTCACTGTAACACTCTGATATACCCTACACCCCTCACTGTAACACTCTGATATATCCCACACCTCTCACTGTAACACTCTGATATGCCCCACACTCCTCACTGTAACACTCTGATATATCCCACACCCCTCACTGTAACACTCTGATATATCCCACACCCCTCACTGTAACACTCTGATATAACCCACACCCCTCACTGTAACACTCTGATATACCCCACACCCCTCACTGTAACACTCTGATATACCCCACACCCCTCACTGTAACACTCTGATATACCCCACACCCCTCACTGTAACACTCTGATATACCCCACACCCCTCACTGTAACACTCTGATATACCCCACATCCCTCACTGTAACACTCTGATATACCCTACACCCCTCACTTTAACACTCTGATATATCCCACACCCCTCACTGTAACACTCTGATATACCCTACACCCCTCACTGTAACACTCTGATATATCCCACACCCCTCACTGTAACACTCTGATATACCCTACACCCCTCACTGTAACTCTCTGATATACCCCACACCCCTCACTGTAACACTCTGATAAAGCCCAACCCCCTTACTGTAACACTCTGATATATCCCACACCCCTCACTGTAACACTCTGATATATCCCACACCCCTCACTGTAACACTGTGATATAACCCACATCCCTCACTGTAACACTCTGATATACCCCACACCCCTCACTGTAACACTCTGATATACCCCAAACCCCTCACTGTAATACTCTGATATACCCCACACCCCTCACTGTAACACTCTGATACAGCCTACACCCCTCACTGTAACACTCTGATATATCCCACACCCCTCACTGTAACACTCTGATATATCCCACACCCCTCACTGTAACACTCTGATATACCCCACACCCCTCACTGTAACACTCTGATATACCCCACACCCCTCACTGTAACTCTCTGATATACCCCACCCCTCACTGTAACACTCTGATATATCCCACACCCCCACTGTAACACTCTGATATACCCCACACCCCTCACTGTAACACTCTGATATACCCGACCCCTCACTGTAACACTCTGATATATCCCACACCCCCACTGTAACTCTGTTATACCCCACACCCCTCACTGTAACACTGTTATACCCCACACCCCTCACTGTAACACTCTGATATAACCCACACCCCTCACTTTAACACTCTGAAAAACCCCACACCCATCACTGTAACACTGATATATCCCACACCCCTCACTGTAACACTCTGCTATACCCCACACCCCTCACTGTAACACTCTGATATAGCCTACACCCCTCAGTGTAACACTCTGATATATCCCACACCCCTCACTGTAACACTCTGATATATCCCACACCCCTCACTGTAACACTCTGATATACCCCACACCCCTCACTGTAACACTCTGATATAGCCCACACCCCTCACTGTAACACTCTGATATATCCCACACCCCTCACTGTAACACTCTGATATATCCCACACCCCTCACTGTAACACTCTGATATATCCCACACCCCTCACTGTAACACTCTGATATACCCCACACCCCTCACTGTAACACTCTGATATATCCCACACCCCTCACTGTAACACTCTGATATACCCCACACCCCTCACTGTAACACTCTGATATACCCTACACCCCTCACTGTAACACTCTGATATATCCCACACCCCTCACTGTAACACTCTGATATACCCCACACCCCTCACTGTAACACTCTGATATACCCCACACCCCTCACTGTAACACTCTGATATACCCTACACCCCTCACTGTAACACTCTGATATATCCCACACCCCTCACTGTAACACTCTGATATACCCCACACCCCTCACTGTAACACTCTGATATATCCCACACCCCTCACTGTAACACTCTGATATATCCCACACCCCTCACTGTAACACTCTGATATACCCCACACCCCTCACTGTAACACTCTGATATACCCCACACCCCTCACTGTAACACTCTGATATACCCCACACCCCTCACTGTAACACTCTGATATACCCCACACCCCTCACTGTAACACTCTGATATACCCCACACCCCTCACTGTAACACTCTGATATACCCCACACCCTCACTGTAACACTCTGATATACCCTACACCCCTCACTGTAACACTCTGATATATCCCACACCCCTCACTGTAACACTCTGATATACCCTACACCCCTCACTGTAACACTCTGATATATCCCACACCCCTCACTGTAACACTCTGATATACCCTACACCCCTCACTGTAACTCTCTGATATACCCCACACCCCTCACTGTAACACTCTGATATGCCCCACACCCCTCACTGTAACACTCTGATATATCCCACACCACTCACTGTAACACTCTGATATATCCCACACCCCTCACTGTAACACTGTGATATAACCCACATCACTCACTGTAACACTCTGATATACCCCACACCCCTCACTGTAACACTCTGATATACCCCAAACCCCTCACTGTAACACTCTGATATACCCCACACCCCTCACTGTAATACTCTGATATACCCCACACCCCTCACTGTAACACTCTGATATACACTACACCCCTCACTGTAACACTCTGATATATCCCACACCCCTCACTGTAACACTCTGATATATCCCAAAATGCTAACTGTAACACTCTGATATACACACACCCCTCACTGTAACAGTCTGATATACCCCACACCCCTCACTGTAACACTCTGATATACCCCACATCACTCACTGTAACACTCTGATATATCCCACACCCCTCACTGTAACACTCTGATATACCCCACACCCCTCACTGTAACACTCTGATATGCCCGACCCCTCACTGTAACACTCTGATATATCCCACACCCCCACTGTAACTCTGTTATACCCCACACCCCTCACTGTAACACTGTTATACCCCACACCCCTCACTGTAACACTCTGATATAACCCACACCCCTCACTGTAACACTCTGAAAAACCCCACACCCCTCACTGTAACACTGATATATCCCACACCCCTCACTGTAACACTCTGCTATACCCCACACCCCTCACTGTAACACTCTGATATAGCCTACACCCCTCACTGTAACACTCTGATATATCCCACACCCCTCACTGTAACACTCTGATATATCCCACACCCCTCACTGTAACACTCTGATATACCCCACACCCCTCACTGTAACACTCTGATATACCCCACACCCCTCACTGTAACACTCTGATATACCCCACCCCTCACTGTAACACTCTGATATATCCCACACCCCCACTGTAACACTCTGATATACCCCACACCCCTCACTGTAACACTCTGATATACCCGACCCCTCACTGTAACACTCTGATATATCCCACACCCCCACTGTAACTCTGTTATACCCCACACCCCTCACTGTAACACTGTTATACCCCACACCCCTCACTGTAACACTCTGATATAACCCACACCCCTCACTGTAACACTCTGAAAAACCCCACACCCCTCACTGTAACACTGATATATCCCACACCCCTCACTGTAACACTCTGCTATACCCCACACCCCTCACTGTAACACTCTGATATAGCCTACACCCCTCAGTGTAACACTCTGATATATCCCACATCCCTCACTGTAACACTCTGATATATCCCACACCCCTCACTGTAACACTCTGATATACCCCACACCCCTCACTGTAACACTCTGATATAGCCTACACCCCTCAGTGTAACACTCTGATATATCCCACATCCCTCACTGTAACACTCTGATATATCCCACACCCCTCACTGTAACACTCTGATATATCCCACACCCCTCACTGTAACACTGTGATATAACCCACATCACTCACTGTAACACTCTGATATACCCCACACCCCTCACTGTAACACTCTGATATACCCCAAACCCCTCACTGTAACACTCTGATATACCCCACAACCCTCACTGTAATACTCTGATATACCCCACACCCCTCACTGTAACACTCTGATATAGCCTACACCCCTCACTGTAACACTCTGATATATCCCACACCCCTCACTGTAACACTCTGATATATCCCACACCCCTCACTGTAACACTCTGATATACCCCACACCCCTCACTGTAACACTCTGATATACCCCACACCCCTCACTGTAACACTCTGATATACCCCACCCCTCACTGTAACACTCTGATATATCCCACACCCCCACTGTAACACTCTGATATACCCCACACCCCTCACTGTAACACTCTGATATACCCGACCCCTCACTGTAACACTCTGATATATCCCACACCCCCACTGTAACTCTGTTATACCCCACACCCCTCACTGTAACACTGTTATACCCCACACCCCTCACTGTAACACTCTGATATAACCCACACCCCTCACTGTAACACTCTGAAAAACCCCACACCCCTCACTGTAACACTGATATATCCCACACCCCTCACTGTAACACTCTGCTATACCCCACACCCCTCACTGTAACACTCTGATATAGCCTACACCCCTCAGTGTAACACTCTGATATATCCCACATCCCTCACTGTAACACTCTGATATACCCCACACCCCTCACTGTAACACTCTGATATAGCCTACACCCCTCAGTGTAACACTCTGATATATCCCACATCCCTCACGGTAACACTCTGATATATCCCACACCCCTCACTGTAACACTCTGATATATCCCACACCCCTCACTGTGACACTCTGATATACCCCACACCCCTCACTGTAACACTCTGATGTATCCCACACCCCTCACTGTAACACTTTGATATACCCCACACCCCTCACTGTAGCACTCTGATATTCCCACCCCTCACTGTAACACTCTGATATACCCCACCCCTCACTGTAACACTCTGATATATCCCACACCCCCACTGTAACACTCTGATATACCCCACACCCCTCACTGTAACACTGATATACCCCACACCCCTCACTTTTACACTCTGATATAACCCACACCCCTCACTGTAACACTCTGATATAACCCACACCCCTCACTGTAACACTCTGATATACCCCACACCCCTCACTGTAACACTCTGATATACCCCACACCCCTCACTGTAACACTCTGATATACCCCAGACCCCTCACTGTAACACTCTGATATACCCCACACCCCTCACTGTAACACTCTGATATACCCCACACCCCTCACTGTAACACTCTGATATACCCCACACCCCTCACTGTAACACTCTGATATATCCCACACCTCTCACTGTAACACTCTGATATACCCCACACCCCTCACTGTAACACTTTGATATACCCCACACCCCTCACTGTAACACTCTGATATACCCCACCCCTCACTGTAACACTCTGATATATCCCACACCCCTCACTGTAACACTCTGATATACCCCACACCCCTCACTGTAACACTCTGATATACCCCACACCCCTCACTGTAACACTCTGATATACCCCACACCCCTCACTGTAACACTCTGATATACCCCACACCCCTCACTGTAACACTCTGATATACCCCACACCCCTCACTGTAACACTGATATACCCCACACCTCTCACTGTAACACTCTGCTACACCCCACACCCCTCACTGTAACACACTGATATACCCCACACCCCTCACTGTAACACTCTGATATACCCCACACCCCTCACTGTAACACTCTGATATACCCCACACCCCTCACTGTAACACTCTGATATACCCCACACCCCTCACTGTAACACTCTGATACACCCCACACCCCTCACTGTAACACTCTGGTATACCCCACACCCCTCACTGTAACACTCTGATATACCCCACACCCCTCACTGTAACATTCTGATACACCCCACACCCCTCACTGTAACACTCTGATATATCCCACACCCCTCACTTTAACACTCTGATATGCCCCACACCCCTCACTGTAACACTCTGATATACCCCACACCCCTCACTGTAACACTCTGATATACGCCACACCCCTCACTGTAACTCTCTGTATACTCATCTGACAGAAGGGCAGTCTAACCGTATGTCACCCACCCCCACCCTGCTGAGGGGCATCTCTGGGGGCACCATACTCTTAGACTGCCCCTCTGTCAGAGGAGACATTCAGCCAAAGCTCTGTCCTGTCAGTGGGATGTGCAAGTTCCTGTTGCTGCTTAGGAAATGTAATTTCTGTCTGACCAACATTCCTTAATGAAGAGAAAGGACTTGCATCTAATTAGCACTTTTCACAACTGCCTGACATCTCAAAGTACTTTACAACCAATAAAGTATGAAATGTTATAAAGTGTTGTAATTTAGGAAATGTATCTATTTTACCTTCAGCAAAACAGCCCAATCAGTCATGTGCTCATAATCAGATAATCTGTGTTGAGGGATGAATGTTGGTCAGGTCACTAAGAAGAACACCCCTGCTCCTCTTCAAAATAGCCTTTTGGGATTTTTTTCCTTGCACACGAGCAGGCAAATGGGGGCCTCTGTTTAACATCTCTTTGAAAGACAGTACCTCTGACAGTGCTGCACTTCCTCATTACTGCCCTGGCGTGTCAGCCTTGGTTTTTCTGCTGAGGTCTTTCTTCAAAGAGCACAATTACAGAATGACACAGTGGAGAAGAGGCCCTTTGGCCCATCGAGTCTGCACCAACATGAGAAACACCTGAACAAAAACAGAATTACCTGGAAAAACTCAGCAGGTCTGGCAGCATCGGCGGAGAAGAAAAGAGTTGACGTTTCGAGTCCTCATGACCCTTCGACAGAACTTGAGTTCGAGTCCAAGAAAGAGCTGAAATATAAGCTGGTTTAAGGTGTGTGTGTGGGGGGCGGAGAGATAGAGAGACAGAGAGGTGGAGGGGGTGGTGGTGTGGTTGTAGGGACAAACAAGCAGTGATAGAAGCAAAACAAAAACAGAATTACCTGGAAAAACTCAGCAGGTCTGGCAGCATCGGCGGAGAAGAAAAGAGTTGACGTTTCGAGTCCTCATGACCCTTCGACAGAACTTGAGTTCGAGTCCAGGAAAGAGCTGAAATATAAGCTGGTTTAAGGTGTGTGTGTGGGGGGCGGAGAGATAGAGAGACAGAGAGGTGGAGGGGGTTGGTGTGGTTGTAGCGACAAACAAGCAGTGATAGAAGCAGATCATCAAAAGATGTCAACAACAATAGCACAATAGAACACATAGGTGTTAAAGTTAAAGTTGGTGATATTATCTAAACGAATGTGCTAATTAAGAATGGATGGTAGGGCACTCAAGGTATAGCTCTAGTGGGGTTTTTTTTTATTTTATATAATGGAAATAGGTGGGAAAAGGAAAATCTTTATAATTTATTGGGAAAAAAAGAAGGGGGAAACAGAAAGGGGGTGGGGATGGGGGAGGGGACTCACGACCTAAAGTTGTTGAATTCAATATTCAGTCCGGAAGGCTGTAAAGTCCCTAGTCGGAAGATGAGGTGTTGTTCCTCCAGTTTGCGTTGGGCTTCACTGGAACAATGCAGCAAGCCAAGGACAGACATGTGGGCAAGAGAGCTGCCATTTTAACACTCCACCCTGCTCTCTTGCCCACATGTCTGTCCTTGGCTTGCTGCATTGTTCCAGTGAAGCCCAACGCAAACTGGAGGAACAACACCTCATCTTCCGACTAGGGACTTTACAGCCTTCCGGACTGAATATTGAATTCAACAACTTTAGGTCGTGAGTCCCCTCCCCCATCCCCACCCCCTTTCTGTTTCCCCCTTCTTTTTTTTCCCAATAAATTATAAAGATTTTCCTTTTCCCACCTATTTCCATTATATAAAATAAAAAAAAACCCACTAGAGCTATACCTTGAGTGCCCTACCATCCATTCTTAATTAGCACATTCGTTTAGATAATATCACCAACTTTAACTTTAACACCTATGTGTTCTATTGTACTATTGTTGTTGACATCTTTTGATGATCTGCTTCTATCACTGCTTGTTTGTCGCTACAACCACACCAACCCCCTCCACCTCTCTGTCTCTCTATCTCTCCGCCCCCCACACACACACCTTAAACCAGCTTATATTTCAGCTCTTTCCTGGACTCGAACTCAAGTTCTGTCGAAGGGTCATGAGGACTCGAAACGTCAACTCTTTTCTTCTCCGCCGATGCTGCCAGACCTGCTGAGTTTTTCCAGGTAATTCTGTTTTTGTTTTGGATTTCCAGCATCCGCAGTTTTTTTGTTTTTATCTCTGTGATAGAAGCAGATCATCAAAAGATGTCAACGACAATAGTACAATAGAACACATAGGTGTTAAAGTTAGTTGGTGATATTATCTAAACGAATGTGCTAATTAAGAATGGATGGTAGGGCACTCAAGGTATCGCTCTAGTGGGGTTTTTTTTATAATGGAAATAGGTGGGAAAAGGAAAATCTTTATGATTTATTGGAAAAAAAAAGGAAGGGGGAAACAGAAAGGGGGTGGGGATGGGGGAGAGAGCTCACGACCTAAAGTTGTTGAATTCAATATTCAGTCCGGAATATTGAATTCAACTACTTTAGGTCGTGAGCTCCCTCCCCCATCCCCACCCCCTTTCTGTTTCCCCCTTCCTTTTTTTTTCCAATAAATCATAAAGATTTTCCTTTTCCCACCTATTTCCATTATAAAAAAAAACCCACTAGAGCTATACCTTGAGTGCCCTACCATCGATTCTTAATTAGCACATTCGTTTAGATAATATCACCAACTTTAACTTTAACACCTATGTGTTCTATTGTACTATTGTCGTTGACATCTTTTGATGATCTGCTTCTATCACTGCTTGTTTGTCCCTACAACCACACCCCCCCCCCCCCTCCACCTCTCTGTCTCTCTATCTCTCCGCCCCCCACACACACACCTTAAACCAGCTTATATTTCAGCTCTTTCTTGGACTCGAACTCAAGTTCTGTCGAAGGGTCATGAGGACTCGAAACGTCAACTCTTTTCTTCTCCGTCGATGCTGCCAGACCTGCTGAGTTTTTCCAGGTAATTCTGTTCTTGTTTTGGATTTCCAGCATCCGCAGTTTTTTTGTTTTTATGAGAAACACCTGACCTACCTACCTAATCCCATTTACCAGCACTTGGTTAATTAATAGCAAATTAATTTGCCACTTCTCTCCCGGCTGTTTGTACGATGTTACTATGTCCAAGTTAATTCACATTTACCGACATCATGCTCACCGCTTAGGAAGCTCAGTGAGGTTTTTAGGAAATACAATAAAAACAACTAATGAATTCTGTCCCCCTCTGCGGTTTCTAAGTTCCAGAAGCCTGTTTAAACCAATCCACTTTTCTGAGTTGCCACAACAGAGAGGAGACTGAGTATAATTTGTTTGTATTTATCCCACAGGATTACCACTGAACACTAAGGCCATCTCACAGACCCGGCAGGAGTTAATGCAATGTGAGTATGACCAGGAGCAGTCTCCCTTTCCCTTGCTCCCTTCCTCTCCACCACTTCTCCCTTGGCTCAACCATCTACAGCTGTTTCATCAATGACATTCCCTCCACCACACAGTTAGAAATGGGGATGTTCGCTGATGAGTGCACAATGTTCAGTTCAGTTGCAGTTCCTCAATAATGAGGCAGTCCATGGGAAAGTTGGGGGTGGGAAGTGTGATTGGAAGAGCAGTGAGCCTGCAGCTGCAGGAAGTGAAGCTATGGTTGGAGGGTTGGGGTGAGGGAGCAGGACCCGGAAAGAGTTGAAGTAGAAAGATCCAGAGCACTGGAGAGGCTGTGGCTCCCAATATAAATTTGCAGCTGAGGGGTATCATTGACATTGTATTGACTTGTCCTGTTCCTGAGCTGTCCCCATGTATCTACAGTGATATTTAACGCTCTGTATGATACTACACTGAGATTAACCTGATTTTATTTCTCTCAGTCACTTTTGCTATTTCTGTTGGGGGTGCGACCCAGTGTTTGGATATTGGTGATTTAAAGGGGAAATTTGATAAGCATAAAGGGCAGAAGGGAATAGAGGGTTAAGTGTGTGGATGAGGCTTGAGTGGAGTCTAAACACCACGGAGCAGTTTGTGCAAATGGATTGTTTGTGCCATATGTGCTATGTAATTCTATACAGTGTTCATGCCACAATGCCAGACAATTATCATCTCCAACAAGAGAACACTAACCATCTCCCCTTGACAGTCAAAGCTATTACCATTGACCAGAAACTGAACTGGACTAGCCATATAAATACTGTGGCTACAAGAGCAGGTCAGAGGCTGGGAATCCTGCAGCGAGTAACTCACCCCCTGACTCCCCAAAGCCTGTCCACCATCTACAAGGCACAAGTTAGGAGTGTGATGGAATACTCCCCACTTGCCTGGTAATGTTGGAAAGACTGCATGTGTACAGTAAACCCACATCCAGTGACTGAATCAGTGCAAATAGCAGCGTTTGGCTGTGAGGGTTGGTTTGAGCACTGATTTGTGGTTTGATAAGTGGTGTCTGCTCCTTGCCAGATTGTGTGATCCAGGTGAGTAACTGATCAGTCCTGGAGCACTAGATGCTGGGTACTCCTTGCATTGATTAATGATTTATTCTGTGTTCTGCAGATAACTCTAGGGTCACCTTCGACCACCGGACTGCTCACAAGAAGCTGGTTATAGCCGATCGCTACACCACCCTGAGTGTGGCTGACCAGCCACAGTCCTACCCTGATCTACCCGAGAGGTTCTTCAACTGTTCCCAGGTGCTGGGCCTGCAGAGTTTCACAAACGGCCGGCATTACTGGGAGGTGAACAATGATGGTAGCAGTTTCTGGGCAATTGGGATTGCATATAGTGGGATGGATAGGAGAGGTTCCAGGAGTCGCCTGGGAAGGAACCTGCTGAGCTGGTGTGTGGAGAGCTTTGGCCAGAAGCTGTCGTTCTGGCATGGAGACCAGGAAACTGTCCTGAGTGTTCAGCGACCCCGGGTGGTAGGGGTGTTCCTGGACTTTGAGGCAGGAATTGTGGCCTTTTATTCAGTCACTAATGCCATTGTGCTGCTATTTGGCTTCAAAACAGTGTTCCAGGGCCGGGTTCACCCTGCTTTCTGGCTGAGTTCCAGTGGTACCAAACTGACTCTTGTTCAGTAATCCAAAAGATTTTTGCACTGTCTCGCCATGGATCAACCACTTATCCATTTATTTTTCAACTTCAAAAATATTTTCAGGAAAATTTATAAATAAAATTCAGTGTTAATGGTCTGGCAGCATCTGTGGAGAGAGAATTAATGTTTCCAGTCCAGTATGACTTTTGAATAATATGACTCAATGTTAACTCTGTTTCTCTAACCACAGATGCTGCCAGACCTGCTGAGTATTTACAGCATTTTCTGTTTTAATTTCAGATTCCCAGGATCTGCAATATTTTGATTTTATTTTAGCGCTAATGATGGGAATGGGAAGATGGTTGGAATTGCCCTGGGCTTGAGCTCCTTCACTGCACCCACCCCAGGGTGGCAATCAGGGCAGAAGCATCATCTATTATGGCAGAATTGTTTGTGCCCTTCCTGGGGTGAGGGTAAAATACCCCTATCTCCCCACTGGGTGACAGTGCCTCTGCGGAAGTTCCTCAGGGTAGTGTCCTCGGCCCAACCATGTTCAGCTACTTCTATACAGATGCAGTCCATGTCCAAATGCAGCAAGAGCTGGATAGTATCCAGGCTTTGGGGTCAATATGCAGGAACAATTCCAAGTTTAGTTGAGAGTGTGGGGTGGAAGTTCGCAGATCTCGGAGACAGGTACCTGGAAATTGTCTCCACAAACACTGAGCTACCAACAAATACAGAACTGTTGTCTGGAGGGGGTGGGGTGGGCTCCAGAGCTAAACCTGTCTCCCTCTCACATGTTATCAAATGATCAGAGAAAAGCTGTAACTGGCAGGATGAGGGAGAAAAGGGAATTGTGGTATTGAAGGAATTGTTGCCCTTTAAATGACATTGAACGTTAGAATAGGAAACCATTCATATTTTTCTATTAAACCCTTGAGAGTTTTAAGGATGGATATTTGAAACAAGTCACCACTCGATTGCAAACCAGTTTCAGAAGTCCACAGGTTACTCCTCACCCTTCCTGAGACTACAATTTGCTAACTATCCAGGCTGTGTTCATCAGTACGATGCCCAGGATTTAACCCCTATGACAATTCTCCACACTCTGCAGCTATTACTGGGCCTGATCAGGTGCAGGGCTGGTTAGTCAGTACCTAGTTATTGCAGTACCTAGTTACTCCAGCTTGGTTGCACATTGTTATTTACAACTCTGGTGATAGGTCAGCTGATTCCCAGTGCTAGTTATACTGGTACCTGATTCTAGTTAGGCTGATGCCTATTACTAGTTGTACCATTTCCTGGTGCTAGCTATACTAGTGTTATGTCATTGCTCGGTAGCTATGCCAGTGCCAGCCCTCATTATGCTGGTGCCTTGTGCTAGTTGTAATTGTAATTTATATTAAAATTTAGATTTTGGAATCTTAAATTTGCAGATGACATCAGATTGGTGGAACCGTCATTACTGAGGAGGTATGGACCAAGTTAGTGGAGGGCATTAGTAATGCAAAATGGACCAAAAAAGTTCAATAGATAATTGTGAGGTTGTACATTTTGACAAAGTTGGTTGTATTTTGCTTTGAAAATAGGAATCGAAATGGGGTAAAGGAACAAAAGGAAATCTTGGGAGATCAGATACACTACTCACTAAAAATAGCAACACAGGTTCATCAGGTCATAAAAATTGTAAATCAAGCACTCAGCTCATTTCTAGAGTAGAATTGAAAAGTAGGAAAGTTGTGTTAAACTTGTAACAAACCTTTATCAGATATCCCATAGTATCACGTGCCATTCTGACTGCTATAGGGTGGTGAGAGTGTGAGGAAGATTTACAAGGAGATACCAGAAGGTGGGGCATACCTGTCAGGAGAGGTTTGACAGACTCGCTGTCCTTTTCAAAAAAATGTGACTGAGGGTTGACCTAGTAGACACATTTAAAATAGTGAAGGTTTTGACAGAGTAGATAGAGAGAGAATGTTTCCTCTTGTGGAGAAGAGCAGAACTAGAGGTCATCGATATAAGATAGTCACCGAGAGATCCAATAGGCAATTCAGGAAACATTTCTTTACCCAGAGAGTAGTGAGAATGTGGAACTCACTCCCACAGTGAGTGGTTGAAGCAAATGGTATAGATACATTTAAGGGGAAGATAGACAAGCATTTGCGGGCGAAGGAAACAGAGGGTTTACGGTGGTAAATTTAGATGAGGAAAGATGGCAGGAGGATTAAGTGGAGCAGAAACATCAGCATAGACTAGTTGGGCTGAATGGCCTGCTTCTGGGCAGTGTATCCTATGTAACTATACTAGTACCTGATGCCAGTTATGACAATCCCCATTGCTAGTTAGACCAGTGACTGTTCGATGCTGCTGATTGCCTTGCCTGCAGCAGTGAAATTTTGTATGGTTTGAGGGGCCATTTGTGAATCTATCACTGCTCTGAACTCTGCTTGTTGATGGTGTTGAGCACACTGTGTTTCCAGGTGCTCCAGGGCACAGTTACACCAACACTCCGATCAGATTATCACAGCAGCATGTTAATAATACAGGAAATCATTTTGGAACTTGTAATCTTCTAAAAAAATATATATTCTGCTTATGCTTATTTCTCAGGGGTTCTATTCTCATTGCAATGCTTTTCAGATCTGTTTTGGAAAATATTTTCTATATGTATTTGGAAAAGGGTGGGACAAAATGGGAGAGATTGAAATATTAAAGATTCATTTTGGCTTCAGTTTGCACAACTTAACTTCTTCATAATAAGAGCATTTCTGGAGCCTCAAGGTCTCAAAGCACTTTATAGCCGATGTAGACACTTTGAGGTGTAGTTACTGATGTAACTCAGGAAATACAGAAGCCAGTTAGAGCACAGGGAGATCCCACAATCAGCAATGTGATAATGATTAGAAAATCTTGCTTTTCAGAGATGTTAATTGAAGGTTAAATATTGACCTCAGGAACCTAGGGAGGGCTCTGACTTGGGAACGCACTAATCTGACAGCACGGAGCAGAGGGAAAGCTGCAGAATCTATTGTAGGTCTGAGCCCCTCAACTGGGGAAGCCTCGTCTCTGTTAACCAGAACCAGGTTTAATGTTGGGAACTTTAACCTGTGGTGAAACAAGATATTTACAGCTGTGGTAAAGTGAACGATTGGTCAAGATGTGTTTATTGGGATGTTGCTCTCTTATGTTTGTGGAGAAGGGGGAGAGACGCTGGCCCCCTCTTGATTTCTGATTAATGATAGTTGTTTACTGCTTTTGGAGATGCAGAGTCTGATAATTTAATCAAGGGACTACTTGCATATATTTGTATCTCATTGTATAAAACTCATTAAACCTTAAACCTTCCTATGCAGACTGTGTGCTACTCCTTTGTGTGCCACAGGGCAATGGGGGAGGTTGTGGGGAGGGCGGGGGGTTCTGGGGCTGGACAGACAGTCAAGGCCCCTTTCATTACGTTTCCATTTATCATTCTTCAACTGTCATAAAGGGCATGACAGCACTTTGTGAGCAGGAGAGTGAACTGGAAAAGTATGGGAAAGTTAATTGTGATCTGGCAAAGGTACTGCACCAGACCAGGAACAGCAGCACATCTGTCAGCAACATTGTGGGCTAATATACTGGTTCAGTCATCAGTCAGACCATTGTGTCCGCTTCCTCACTTCACTGATCATTCTAGAGGATTCCAGCAGAGGGAGAACAATTCTTTCCCCACCTGTTTCCTCAGAACTGATATAGTTCCCCAAGCACCCACTCTCACTGGGGTACAGTTCCACACACACTGACTCTCACTGGGGTACAGTCCCACACACACTGACTCTCACTGGGGTACAGTTCCACACACACACTGACTCACTGGGGTACAGTTCCACACACACTGACTCTCACTGGGGTACAGTTCCGCGCGCACACTGACTCTCACTGGGGTACGGGTCCCACACACACTGACTCTCACTGGGGTACGGGTCCCACACACACTGACTCTCACTGGGGTATAGGTTCCACACACACTGACTCTCACCGAGGTACAGTCCCACACACACTGACTCTCACTGGGGTACAGTCCACACACACTGACTGTCACTGGGGTACAGTTCCACACACACTGACTCTCACTGGGGTACAGTTCCACACACACTGACTCTCACTGGGGTACAGTTCCACACACACTGACTCTCACTGGGGTACAGTTCCACACACACACTGACTCACTGGGGTACGGTTCCGCGCGCACACTGACTCACTGGGGTACGGTTCCGCGCGCACACTGACTCACTGGGGTACAGTTCCGCGCGCACACTGACTCAATGGGGTACAGTTCCGCGCGCACACTGACTCTCACTGGGGTACAGTTCCGCGCGCACACTGACTCTCACTGGGGTACAGTTCCGCGCGCACACTGACTCTCACTGGGGTACAGTTCCACACACACACTGACTCTCACTGGGGTACAGTCCCACACACACTGACTCTCACTGGGGTACAGTTCCACACACACACTGACTCACTGGGGTACGGTTCCACACACACACTGACTCCCTGGGGTACGGTTCCGCGCGCACACTGACTCTCACTGGGGTACAGTTCCACACACACAGACTCTCACTGGGGTACAGTCCCACACACACAGACTCTCACTGGGGTACAGTTCCACACACACACTGACTCACTGGGGTACGGTTCCACACACACACTGACTCCCTGGGGTACGGTTCCGCGCGCACACTGACTCTCACTGGGGTACAGTTCCACACACACAGACTCTCACTGGGGTACAGTCCCACACACACAGACTCTCACTGGGGTACAGTCCCACACACACAGACTCTCATTGGGGTACAGTTCCACACACACTGACTCTCACTGGGGTACAGTCCCACACACACTGACTCTCACTGGGGTACAGTTCCACACACACTGTCTCTCACTGGGGTACAGTCCCACACACACTGACTCTCACTGGGGTACTGGTCCCACACACACTGACTCTCACTGGGGTACTGGTCCCACACACACTGACTCTCACTGGGGTACGGGTCCCACACACACTGACTCTCACTGGGGTACAGTCCCACACACACTGACTCTCACTGGGGTACGGTCCCACACACACTGACTCTCACTGGGGTACAGTCCCACACACACTGACTCTCACTGGGATACAGTCCCACACACACTGACTCTCACTGGGGTACAGTCCCACACACACTGACTCTCACTGGGGTACAGTTCCACACACACTGACTCACTGCCATATGGGTTCCACACACACTGACTCACTGGGGTACAGTTCCACACACACTGACTCTCACTGGGGTACAGTTCCTGGACAGCCTCTGGCTGGCTACCCAACTGACTCCATGGATGTTGTTTGACTTGGTGACTGAGGGTGGGGATGTTTTTTATTCTTTATTGGATGTGGGTGTCATTGGCAAGGTGATGGTAAGATACCTTCCAGAACTGCTGCATTCTGTTGTGGTTTAGTACAATTGAGTGTGGGCCAGACCCACTGAGGGCAACAGCTTTTCTTCCTGAAGGGCATCGGTGAACTAGATGGGGGTTTTTTAAATGACAATTGCTAATGTAGCACCACAGCTGGCTGGCTTTCAATTACAGATGTTTTTTATTAATTGAAGTTAAATCCCCCCCAGTTGCCATGGTGGGATTTGAGCCCGTATTTCCCCTCCATCTCAGGATTACTGGTCTAGTGACATTACCATGATGCCGTCGCTTTCCCCCACACTTGCTGTTTGTTCAGAGAGATGATCTGGGTTTTAGGTTAAAACGGGGAAGGCAGTTGAAGGAACACTGAAGAGAATTTGGTGGAGGCAAGTTCATTGAGGCTTTCAAGTGAAAATTGGATAATTATCTAAACAGAAAAACATCGCAGGGTCAAGGGGAAGGTCCTTAGCCAAATAAATGTCCAACCCTTAAAAAATACTTAAATAATTGAATGAGGGAGGGGCAAATGTGGAGCCTTGAAAATCAATGGAGAGTCAGCAACTTCATGGGGAGGGGAAGGGTAGCAGAATACAAATGAGGAACAAGAGATGTTGACTGTAGTCTGTAGCCGAGGTGAGACGGGAGAAACCGGAATGAAAGGACCAAAGGTGGTAGGGGAAGATTTTAGAAATGATCAGGAATAAAATTAATAGTCACTTGGACGAATGTAGATTAATTAAAGAAAGTGAGTACAGATTGGTTAAAGGGCAAAGTGTATTTGCAAATGGTGTTAATTTTTCAAAATTCCCTGGATTCTGAAAAGGTTCCATCAGACTGGAAAGTAGCAAATATAACTCCTCTATTCAAGAAGGGAGGGAGGCAGAAAACAGGGAAATACAGGCCAGTTAGCTTGACGTCTGTCATGGGGAATGATGTTAGAATTGGTCATTAAGGAGATTATAGCTGAGCACTTAGAGAAACTCAAGGTAATCGGGAAGAGTTAGCATGGTTTGTGAAATGGAAATCATGTTTAACTAATTGGAATTCTTTGAAGGAGTAACATGCTGTGGATAAAGGGGAACCTGTAGATGTGCTGTACTTGGATTTCCAGAAGGTATTTGATAAGGTGCCACATCAAAGGTTATTGCTGAAAATAAAAGCTCATAGTGCATGAGGTAACGTATTAGCCTGGATAGAAGATTGGCTGGCTAGCTGGCAGAAAACAGTATGTATGAATGGGTCTTTTTCTGATTGGCAGGATGTGACTAGTGGAGTCCTGCAGCGTCTGTACTGGGACCTCAACTTTTTACAATTTATATCAATGACTTCAATGAAAGGAGCAAAGGCATGGTAGCTCAATTTTCAGATGACAACGATAGGTAGGAAAGTATATTTTGAAGAGGGCATGAGATTGCAGATGGATATAGATGGGTTGAGTGAGTGGGCAAAAATCTGGCAGATGGAGTATAATGTAGGAAAATGTGAAACTTCACTTTGTCAGGAAGAATAAAAAGAATATTACTTAAATGGAGAATGACTGTAGAATTGAGCTGTAGAGGGATCTAGGTGTTCTAGTGTATGAGTCACAAAAAGTTAGTATGCTGGCACAGCAAGTAATTAAGGCTAATGGAATGTTATCCTGTATTACAAGAGGAGTTGAACATAAAGGTAAGGATGTTATGCTTCAGTTATACAGGGCATTGGTGAGACCGCATCTCGAATACTGTGGGCAGTTTTGGTCTCCCTATTTAAGGAAGGATGTAAATGTGTTGGAGGTGGTTCAGAGGAGGTTTACTAGATTGATACCTGGAATAAGTGGGTTGTCTTATGAGGAAAGGTTGGACAGACTGGGCTTGTTTCCACTGGAGTTTAGAAGAGTGAGGGGTGATTTGGTTGAAGTATAAGAGATCCTGAACGGTCTCGACAAGGTGGGTGTGGAAAGGATGTTTCTTCTTGTGGGTGCCCTTTTAGGACAGAGGAGATGAATTTTTTTCACTTGAGGGTTGAGTCTTTGGAACTCTGCTTCCACCGCCTTTTCAGGAAAAGAAACTTTGAATATGTTTAAGGCAGAGGTGGATAGATTCTTGGTAAACAAGGGGGTGATAGGTTATCAGGGGTAGGTGGGATGTAGATTTTAGGTTAATACCAGATCAGCCATGATCTTATTAAATGGGGGAGCAGGTTTGAGGGGCTGAGTGGCCTACTCCTGATCCTTGTTCGTATGTACTCAGTTGTGCGACTCTGGAACTCTCTGAGTCAGAAGGGGGTGGGGGTGGGGTCACTGAATATATTTAAAGCAGAGGTAGAGAGATTCTTGTTAGGCAAGGGGATCAAAGGTTATTGGGGATAGATGGGAATGTGGAATTCAAAACATAAGGTCTGCCATGGTCTTATTGAATGGCAGAACAGGCTTAAGGGGCTGAATGGCCTAGTCCTATTTTGTAAGTAATTAACTTGCTGGAGTTTATCAATGAAATGAGAGAGTTGAGGGTAATGTGGTTGATGTGTTGTATATGGATTTCCAGAAGGTTTTTTGATAAAGTACCAGAAAACACTTGTCAGCAAAATTGAAGACCATATCGCAGAACGGCTACAAAACTGGCTGAGTGACAGCAAGCGGAATACTGGTAAACAATTGTTCTTCTGACTGGAGGAAGCTATTCAGTGGGGTTATCCAGGGGCTGGTGCTAGGACCCCGGCTGCTCGTGATCCATATTAAAGACCAAGATGGGTACACAGGGCACAATTGCAAAAGCTGCAATGACATAAAACTTGGAAGAGTAGTACGACCTGAGAGGAGTAGAGAATTTAAAAGGACATAGACAGGCGGCAGATTAAATTTAATGCAGAGAAGTACAAAGTGATTTGTTTTGGTACGAAAACAAGAGACAATTCTAAACGGAGGTGCGAGAACAGAGAGACCTGGGGTAGACGTGTACAAATTATTGAAGGTGGCAGGGAGGTTGAGAAAGTGGTTAAAAAGGCATACAGGAACCTGGGCTTTATACATAGAGGCATTCCATTTCTATACGCCCCCTTCCTACACATTCCTACTCTGTCACAATCTCAAACACACTCGCCTTACAGCACTTCCGAGATACAAACCAGATCTCATCAGATTCTCCGCAGTTTCCTGGGATTGCTCACCTCTCTCCAGTTACTTTGAGATCCACTGCCCCGCTTCTCCTTGGCAGAAGGCAGAGACACCAGCCTAGAGCTCATCGGGACTGGGATCAGGATCCTGGTTCAGTATCCGGAATCACTCTGTCCAAGGTGCTGAAGCCGCTCACTCTGATCAGCGAAAACCCAGAGTGGATCAGGGCCAGATCCCTTTAAAACTCCTCCCAGATTTGTCTCATATTCACTCCCAACCCCTTCTCTCAATCCACTCAGCAAAGGGACATCAAAATATTCCAATCACAAACAAGGTCTTCTTTCAAAGAGCCAGCATTGGCCTGATAGGCTGAATGGTCCCCTGCAACAGGTACAGCAGGCAGTGTAACGAGTCCCTGTACACAGCACCGACTGCAGCAGTATCCCACATTCAATCCCACTTGGAAAAGCTGGGAATTGCAGTCAACAACAATTTTATCCCCTGCTGACGCCTATCAGTGACACACCCCACCCCCAACATTCTCCAAAACCCTACCAGTGACACACCTCATCCCCAACATTCTCCAAAACCAAGCTCCGGTTTAGACAAAAAATGTACAATGGATCCAACCTGTTTTACAGAGGAAAAACTCAGCAGGTCTGGCAGCATTGGCGGAGAAGAAAAGAGTTGACGTTTCGAGTCCTCATGGCCCTTCCACAGAACTTGAGTTCGAGTCCAAGAAAGAGTCGAACTCAGTTCTGTCGAAGGGTCATGAGGACTCGAAACGTCAACTCTTTTCTTCTCCGCCGATGCTGCCAGACCTGCTGAGTTTTTCCAGGTAATTTGTTTTTGTTTTTGTTCTGGATTTCCAGCATCTGCAGTTTTTTTGTTTTTAACTCTCTGTTTTACAGAGTGTTCTCCGTCAGTCACAGGTTCCCATCGAGAGGAGCTACGCTTGATAAAAATGTTTTAGCAAATGTTCTGCAATGTTTAAAATCAGACAATGGAAATCACTGTCCCTCCAAATACACCCCAGTATCTCCTCCTGTAATGCTATTTTTCAGTCTCTGTCCATCTGTCTCTTTATCCCCTCCATCATCATGGTCTCCCCCCACCCCCCCCACCCCACTACCCTGTTCTCTCCCCCGCTGTTCTCTCCCTCCAGCTGGGACCATCAAGAAACAGTTTGTTGGATGAACCGCAGCGTCGGTGTGCCTGGATGCTGAGTGTGTGCATTTCCATGTGTCTCAATGATTCTCTGACTGGAGTTTGTGTGGGTCACGGGTTTGTGGACAGCCCCCACATCATTAACGAACATTTTTCTAGTTACTTTTCAAAGTATTTCTACCACAATAGTTTACCTGGGGAAATAATTCCTTATTCCTCTGGCTGCCTGAGCAACCTGCAAAAAGCATCACTGGATTTTGACCCAGCAGAAACTGCAGGTTTTATCATCTCGAAGACCTGTCAGGTAATATCAAGCTGATGGATAAAGTCTCCACACTGCAGCTCATCAAGGGTCTACGATGGCCTCTTTTCACACAAATAACTACAGGATTTTCATTAAAGTCAGTGTCTCTGTTCAGCATCAGTTAAATCTGTCAATGGGACTCACGACGGAGGTTCCTCACTGAATAAGGGATTTGTTTTTGCTGATGGCCCAAAAACAGAATGGTCCATGAGAAATCCTTGGTACAGCTCAGGCTAACAGTAGCAGACAGGCAACAGAGGGACCAGATTAAATTGAGGGGGGTAAAGCCATGTGAATTATCCAGGACACAAAAATATAAACACTCCATCAGGGAGCTTTTCCTAAATTTATTCCACATTATGTCACAAAGTTTGACCACAATAAGCAATGCTAAACTTCCCTCCCCATTTACACAAATGAGAACCCACACAATGAAAACACTCAATATGACAGGTTCCAGGAGCAGGGGAAGATAACAATGTGACACACATGTAAACACCATCTCCCCCCTCAGGGAGAAGTCAGCTCAGTGCATCAGGGATTGGGGGGCAAGAAGAGCAGGGTGCAGTCCTGCTCCCTCTCACCCTCCTGGGATGGTATGGGATATAAACAAGGCCCCAACTCTCAGTTCTGCTTTTCCACAAAAGGCACAAACTGAAAGCTCAGCTTCCGATTCCAAAATCACGTTGTTTTGGCCAAGCTTCAGTTCACCTGTACCCTCATCTCCTCACGTAATCAGGATCAAATATTGTTTGACAAACGCTCATGTAAAGCGGCTTGGGACATTTTACTAGGTTAAAGGCGTTTTATAAAAGCAAATTGTTGCTCCCCTTCTTCAGCCAGCCAGTCAGTGTTGACCTGCAACTCTGACACTCCCAGCGATCACCAGTGCAATACAGATTCCTTAAATAAAAGACACTGGATTAACCAGTAAAAAGGGTCACAGTAAACAGCCACAGTGCAGAGACTCGACAAGGTCCAAAACCAGTGCAAATACAGCAAGAGCAGAAATAAACAATCAACCACAAAACAATAACATCAAAACCAGAAGGGGAGTCGGGAAGAGGCAACTTAAAATCAGCCTCTGCTCAGCTGGGGAATAACCAATGTGAGGGAAGCAGGAGGAACCCATCAACTAGATCAACGAAGCTGGACAGTAGGGGAGAGAGGATGGGAAATTCACTCGGCTTTTGGTAAATTCTATACGCCGTGAGATAATATACCTCAAAAGTGACAGCAGCAATACCCAATTAAAACACTCCCAGGACAGGTACAGCACGGGGTTAGATACAGAGTAAAGCTCGCTCTACACCGACCCCATCAAACACTCCCAGGACAGGTACAGCACGGGGTTAGATACAGAGTAAAGCTCCCTCTACACTGTCCCCATCAAACACTCCCAGGACAGGTACAGCACGGGGTTAGATACAGAGTAAAGCTCGCTCTACACCGACCCCATCAAACACTCCCAGGACAGGTACAGCACGGGGTTAGATACAGAGTAAAGCTCCGGCTACACCGTCCCCATCAAACACACCCAGGACAGGTACAGCACGGGGTTAGATACAGAGTAAAGCTCCCTCTACACTGTCCCCATCAAACACTCCCAGGACAGGTACAACACGGGGTTAGATACAGAGTAAAGCTCCGGCTACACCGTCCCCATCAAACACACCCAGGACAGGTACAGCACGGGGTTAGATACAGAGTAAATCTCCCTCTACACTGTCCCCATCAAACACTCCCAGGACAGGTACAGCACGGGGTTAGATACAGAGTAAAGCTCCCTCTACACCGTCCCCATCAAACACTCCCAGGACAGGTACAGCACGGGGTTAGATACAGAGTAAATCTCCCTCTACACTGTCCCCATCAAACACTCCCAGGACAGGTACAGCACGGGGTTAGATACAGAGTAAATCTCCCTCTACACTGTCCTCATCAAACACTCCCAGGACAGGGACAGCACGGGGTTAGATACAGAGTAAAGCTCCCTCTACACTGTCCCCATCAAACACTCCCAGGACAGGTACAGCACGGGGTTAGATACAGAGTAAAGCTCCCTCTACGCTGTCCCCATCAAACACTCCCAGGACAGGTACAGCACGGGGTTAGATACAGAGTAAAGATCCCTCTACACTGTCCCCATCAAACACTCCCAGGACAGGTACAGCACGGGGTTAGATACAGAGTAAATCTCCCTCTACACTGTCCCCATCAAACACTCCCAGGACAGGTACAGCACGGGGTTAGATACAGAGTAAATCTCCCTCTACACTGTCCCCATCAAACACTCCCAGGACAGGTACAGCACGGGGTTAGATACAGAGTAAATCTCCCTCTACACTGTCCCCATCAAACACTCCCAGGACAGGTACAGCACGGGGTTAGATACAGAGTAAAGCTCCCTCTACACTGTCCCCATCAAACACTCCCAGGACAGGTACAGCACGGGGTTAGATACAGAGTAAAGCTCCCTCTACACTGTCCCCATCAAACACTCCCAGGACAGGTACAGCACGGGGTTAGATACAGAGTAAATCTCCCTCTACACTGTCCCCATCAAACACTCCCAGGACAGGTACAGCACGGGGTTAGATACAGAGTAAAGCTCCCTCTACACTGTCCCCATCAAACACTCCCAGGACAGGTACAGCACGGGGTTAGATACAGAGTAAAGCTCCCTCTACACCGTCCCCATCAAACACTCCCAGGACAGGTACAGCACGGGGTTAGATACAGAGTAAATCTCCCTCTACACTGTCCCCATCAAACACTCCCAGGACAGGTACAGCACGGGGTTAGATACAGAGTAAATCTCCCTCTACACTGTCCCCATCAAACACTCCCAGGACAGGTACAGCACGGGGTTAGATACAGAGTAAATCTCCCTCTACACTGTCCCCATCAAACACTCCCAGGACAGGGACAGCACGGGGTTAGATACAGAGTAAAGCTCCCTCTACACTGTCCCCATCAAACACTCCCAGGACAGGTACAGCACGGGGTTAGATACAGAGTAAAGCTCCGCCTACACTGTCCCCATCAAACACTCCCAGGACAGGTACAACACGGGGTTAGATACAGAGTAAAGCTCACTCTCCACTGCCCGAACAAGTTGTCATAGCCCCAATCTAAGCTGATTTCTCTCTCCTTCTCCAGAGAGTGTTTCTCCATTTCCTATGCTCTTTGTACTGCCAGTGTGTGGTTAGTGAGGTAATTGGGGACACTGGGAGGGTGCTGGTTATATCTGCCAGTGTGTGGTTAGTGAGGTAATTGGGGACACTGGGAGGGTGCTGGTTATATCTGCCAGTGTGTGGTTAATGAGGTTATTGGGGACACTGGGAGGGTGCTGGTTATATCTGCAGCAGATGCTGCTCAAGAATTGGGCTGAGATTGATTATGGACTGTTGGAGCAGCAAATGGTGATTTCCCCCTATCAGTATGGACCAGCCCAGGTTCTCAATAATGACCCATGTATGAGCCAGTCTGTCCCGGATTCTCAGCCTGTTTGTTCCTCTTCTCAGTCATTTGAAAAGGTGAAAGGGAGTATGGCATCTGTCACAGAGAAATGCACTGGGGGGTAAGGGAATGTGCTGAATCGAACCATTGAGCAATTACAGAAAGAGCTGAGCAGATGACTGCAGCAGTGCATCCAATCGGAGTCTTTAATGTCGCTCCATTATGTCACGGGGAGCGGGTTCCTCCCCAGGATTGAAGTGCCTGATAGTTCCCAGCTGTACTCTCTTCATGACAATCAGCCATCAAGCCAAGACGAGCACGTCACTCTGGTGAAGTGAATCTTCCTCAGTTGTGAGAGAGGCCCCTCCAGCAAAGCAGCATGCATGGCATCCTCAGATCCCAATATCCGGATCGTTAATTTTCCTCTCGGTCCTGCTCTGGCTCTCAGCCACTCTCGGGACATCATCCTCCAGTTGCTCGCTTGGTGGTGAAATCATCAGTGCGTGGGTTTTGTGAGTGATCACAATTGTACAGGGCCCCTGAACCCAGGGCTCACCATCCACCTGCATGGGCATGGCTGAGTTCTTCAGGATCAGCTGGGGGAAAGAGGGTGAACAGTGATGACCCTTCAGGCAAACAACATGCCAGCACCATTACCCCCCAAAACACTGCCCCACCCCATTACCCCCCAAAACACTGCCCCACCCCATTACCCCCCAAAACACTGCCCCACCCCATTACCCCCCAAAACACTGCCCCACCCCATTACCCCCCAAAACACTGCCCCACCCCATTACCCCCAAAAACACTGCCCCACCCCATTACCCCCCAAAACACTGCCCCACCCCATTACCCCCCAAAACACTGCCCCACCCCATTACCCCCCAAAACACTGCCCCACCCCATTACCCCCCAAAACACTGCCCCACCCCATTACCCCCCAAAACACTGCCCCACCCCATTACCCCCCAAAACATTGCCCCACCCCATTACCCCCCAAAACACTGCCCCACCCCATTACCCCCCCCAAAACACTGCCCCACCCCATTACCCCCGAAAACAGCCCCACCCCATTACCCCCAAAACACTGCCCCACCCCATTACCCCCCAAAACACTGCCCCACCCCATTACCCCCTCAAAACACAGCCCCCACCCCATTACCCCCCAAAACACTGCCCCACCCCATTACCCCCCAAAACACTGCCCCACCCCATTACCCCCCGAAAACAGCCCCACCCCATTACCCCCAAAACACTGCCCCACCCCATTACCCCCCAAAACACTGCCCCACCCCATTACCCCCTCAAAACACTGCCCCACCCCATTACCCCCCAAAACACTGCCCCACCCCATTACCCCCCCAAAACACTGCCCCACCCCATTACCCCCCAAAAACAGCCCCACCCCATTACCCCCCAAAACACTGCCCCACCCCATTACCCTCAAAACACTGCCCCACCCCATTACCCCCCAAAAACTGCCCCACCCCATTAGCCCCAATAAACTGCCCCACCCCATTAGCCCCAATAAACTGCCCCACCCCATTAGCCCCAATAAACTGCCCCACCCCATTAGCCCCAATAAATTGTCCCACCCCATTAGCCCCAATAAATTGTCCCACCCCATTACCCCCAATAAACTGCCCCACCCTATTACCCCCAAAACTGCCCCACCCCATTACCCCCATAAACTGCCTCACACAATTACCCCCCAAAAACTGCCCCACCCCATTACCGCCAATAAACTGCCCCACCCCATTACCCCCAAAAAACTGCCCCACCCCATTACCCCCAATAAACTTCCCCACCCCATTACCCCCCCAAAAAACTGCCCCACCGCATACCCCCCAAAAAAAACTGCCTTACTCTGTAACCCCCCAGAGACACACCAGGAACACCCCCTCCCCACCACAAGCCACTTCCAGTAAGGAGTCAGTTATCAGGAGAAGGAACTCTGGGTGATGTTTTTTCCCATCTGAGGGTTGTGGACTTACTCTGACTGTGTGTGCTTGGCCCAGACGCACTGGGTTGGCCAGTTTCACATGGATTTGTGCACAATGGAATGAGCCATAAACACCAACCACTTCCAACAGGCCATCATTGTGACTGCAAGGGAAATAGATTCAGTTTAAAGGGCAGAGAATAAACTGACCTGAATACATTGAAGCAGCCAAAAATACAGGGTACCACTAAATAAAAGAGGATATCCTCCTAACATTGACATTTCAGAGTTCAAGGAAAGTATTTGTGAACTGTCGCCATAGACTTGTGTCAACTTTTTGATTTTGAAATCCCAGTAGCAGCCATTCTAATTCTAATGGAAATCTGTCACCCTGGGGGGGGGCACTGACACTGTCTCCTGCAGCTAGAAAACTCCCAACTGTGAACCAACTAAAAACCTGCTTCCCAAAAGTACCCTAAGTTGTTGCTGTTTAATTATAAATAGTTTGATCAAAATGAGCGTTAAAAGGAGAGAATGCAGGCCTGTTCCAATGAAAGGTCAGTGAATCAGTGTTTCTCACCACAGGCACTGCCTCACCTGCTGAGCACTTCCAGCATTTGCTGTATTTTGCTTTTGTAATGATGATGGAGGCTGATGAATGGCTGGTCCAATTAAACCCTCCCTTGGCCTAAACCGGTGCTTGCTCGGATTCTGAATACAAAGGACTGGAATATAATAGACATAAAAACCCCTGGCGGTCCCAGTGATTCTTCTGTCCAGTCCGTCCTTTATTAAGTCTGGGGGTATTCCTCATTCTGGAATATTCCATGCTATCCTGACCTTGCTGCTGTGTTGTTGCTTTAAAAGTGTCAGCAGTCAGTCTCCTCATAACCTGTTTTGACTGGTGAGTGTGGAAATCAAGGATGAGGTCACATCTGAGACAGTCTCTTGACGTGTGTCCTCGTCTGTCACTATGTGACCACTGAAAGTCATCAGTAACCCTTGTGCAATCAGCATTTCCCATCATAGGCTCACTCTCGTGGCACTTTAGAAAATAAATCGTTTCTGTTCTAACACTGTCCAAGATCACACTGAGCTAGCCAATCAACAGCAATGTTGAAGATTAGATTGGAGAGGTGGATAAAGGAAAAGGGTTGAAGAGTCAGCAAACAAGGCAAGTAAACGAGATTTCAACTACTTGCTTACACAAAGCTTAAAGGGCAACATGGTCTGGGCAGAACAAGGTATCTGTTTCCCTGCTGTAACCTTTGTACCCTAAAAAGGCATGGGGGGGAATGGACGAAAGAGAGAGGGAGAGAACAAGCGAAAGAGAGAGAGGGAGAGAACAAGTGAAAGAGGTAAAGTAAGAGCGAGAGCAAAAGGGAGAGGGTGGGTGGGAGAGAGGGAGAAAAAGATAGAGAGAAAAAGAGTAAGAGTGAGAGAGAAAAAAAGGTATAGAGAAGCAAAGAGAGAAATAGAAAGAAAGAGAGTCATTCTTCCAAATCCTAATTCCCTGTTCTGGTTCAAACATGGGCAAAAGAGCTTAACACGCGAGGTGAGGTGAGAGTGACTGCCCTTGACATCAAGGCAGCATTTGACCGAGTGTGGTATCAAGGAGCCCCAGCAAAACTGGAGTCAATGGGAATCAGGGGGAAAACTCTCCGCTGGTTGGAGTCATACCCTAGCACAAAGGAAGATGGTTGTGGTTGTTGGATGTCAATCATCTCATCTCCAGGACATCACTGCAGGAGTTCCTCAGGGTAGTGTCCACGGCCCAACCAACTTCAGCTGCTCCATCAATGACCTTCCTCCCATCATAAGGTCAGAAGTGGGGATGTTCACCATTTGTGACTCCTCAGATACTGAAGCAGTCCATGTCCAAATGCAGCAAGACCTGGACAATATTCAGGCTTGGGCTGAGAAGTGGTAAATAACATTTACGCCACACAAGTGCCAGGCAATGACCATCTCCAACAAGAGAGAATCTAACCATCGCCCCTTGATGTTCAATGGCATTACCATCACTGAATCCCCCACTAACAACATCCTGGGGGTTACCACTGACCAAAAACTGAACTGGACTAGCCATGTAGCACGATGAGTAACTCACCTGCTGACTCCCCAAAGCCTGTCCACCATCTACAAGGCACAAGTCAGGAGTGTGATGGAATACTCCCCACTTGCCTGGATGAGTGCAGCTCCCACAACATTCAACAAGCTTGACACCATCCAGGACAAAGCAGCCCCGCTTGATTGGCACCCCATCCACAAACATTCACTCCCTCCACCACCGACGCACAGTAGCAGCAGTGTGTGTACCATCTACAAGATGCAATGCAGGAATTCACCAAGGCTCCTTAGACAGCACCTTCCAAACCCATGACCACTACCATCTAGAAGGACAAGGGAAGCAGACACATGGGAACACCACCACCTGGAAGTTCCCCTCTAAGTCACTCACCATCCTGACTTGGAAATATATCGGCCGTTCCTTCACTGTCGTTGGGTCAAAATCCTGGAACTCTCTCCCTAACAGCACTGTGGGTGTACCTACACCACATGGACTGCAGCGGTTCAAGTAGGCAGCTCACCACAACCTTCTCAAGGGTAACGAGGGATGGGCAGTAAATGCTGGCCCAGCCAGCGAAGCCCACATCCCGTGAATGAACAATAATAAAAAGAGGCAAAGCCTCGCTACACCGAGCTTCTGAATTGCCTGGACTGCAGATACCACTACAGCCCATACACTTCCTCATCACTATCTGGTGAGGTCCCAGTGGAGTCCAAGGCCGGATGTACACGAATCCGCATTACTGGATGTGCTTAGGGCCAAACTGAACTGTATGGGTGGGTGGGTTTTGAATGAGTTGAAATCTCATCCTTAGTGTCACAATGTGATTGTTGTCCCACTATTTTAACTTTCACAAAACTTCTTCAATGTCACTTCTGAAATTTTCAATTGACGCCTTCCAGTCTCAACCACCTTTTAATGATTTCCCCTCTCCTTTGTGTGAGGGAGTGCTTCCTGAGATCACCCCTGAATGGCCTGACTTGAATTTGAAGGTTCTACCCCCTTGTTCTGGACTACCCAACTCACCATCCAAAACCCACAGCAATTAGTTTCTCTCTATCAACTTTATCAAATCCTTTGATCATCTTAAACACCTCAATTAGATTACCCCTTAATCTTCTTTAATCTGGCAGACAAGTGCAGTCTAGGTAATGTTGTTAGAGTTTAGTCCCTTTGGCCCCAGTATCATTATGATGAATCTGTGCTGCACCCTCTCCAAGGCCAAAATAAGGAATATGAAGATCAAGTGAGAAAGTGCAGTCCACATCAAGGAAACGTACAGAATGGCAGAGCAGGCTCAAAGGGCCGAATGGCCTACTCCTGCTTCTACTTATGTTGGTATCCCTCCTGAGGTGTGTGTCCAGGCCTGAACACAGTTCTCCCCAATACAGCTGCTCCAGGGAGAGCCAGGACCCCATTTTCAATTCTTTCCTTTCCTGCTCCCAGTCCCTTGTCCAATTTGGCAGTAGGTTTATGAAATTGGCTGAAAATCAGCGCCTCACCTGAACCCTGTTGTGAGATCCACATTTTACATCGGCATCAGAAGATTGGGAACTACAACTCCCAGCAAGTTTCCACACCTCCACAGACCGGGAGCGGGCTGCGCATATGCAGCAACGTGTTTGATCAGGGCACCTGCACAGACCGGGAGTGGGAGGCTTATCCACTACACAGCGTTTGATCGAGGTGCTTGCTCCAGGAGGGAGCTGCACCTACACAGCACAGCACAGGGAACCTGCGTGAAGTGGAGAAAAAAAGATAGCGTAAAAACCCCAGTCATGTGACCCGAGATCAGAAAGAGTCCAAGTAGGGGCAGGGAAATGTCCCAGTTAAGAGGAGGGAGGAGCAGAGAAAGTGGCTCCAGGCAGAAAATGGGCTGCAGTTGGCAGGCTAAGCGGTGAGGGCTCAGGAGAAGCCCTGGCAATCGAAGGAGGCAGCAGAAAGTTGGTGATTTCATGCTGCAGGCCACTGGGCCTTTGAAGCGGGTGTATTCCACTTGGGGTGTCCGAAGAGATGACGTTGTGCTTGTGAGTTGGTGCTGAGTACAGATTTGGAAATCCACAGGAACGGAGTGATGGGAGACGAGATTGAAACCCTGCGAGGTGGGCAGTCACTTGGGTTGCCTGAGCTGGAGCGACTTTTGGAGAGAATTCCAAAGTGAGATCTTCAAAGGTAAAAACTGGAATCTCCCATGAAAGAGACAGAGTTTGAGAGATTGGTTGACTCACAGTGTTACTTACATCTGGGTGGGTTGTTGAGAAATCCATGGAAATTTTCTTGGTCGTGTGTCATTTATTGTGTAATGTGGTGTGTTCGGCCAGTTTGCCTGTGAATTCGCATGTACCTCATATTAACCCTGAATGTTAGAGTATAAGATATATATAGTGAATTGTTTTATATTTCTGAACTTGCGAAGTAAAGATTATTTTTATTTGTTCAAAACCTGTGGAATCTTACGGCTTTGTTCACTGAGCGAGTGTCTGGAATCTCAAACACTGTCCACTTAAAACAAAACATTGACGGTCCCTAAATGGATCTTAACAAAAACTTGGGGATCGTCATTCTCCCACCCATCCCAGGGCCAGTCACTCAACCCCACCCCCTTCCTGGGCTGGTCACTCAGCCCCTCTCCCTTCAGGGGCCGGTCACTCAACTCCACCCCCTTTGGGGGCCGGTCACTCAGCCCCTCCCACTTTGGGGGCTGGTCACTCAGCCCCTCCCCTGCCCAGGGCCAGAAATTAGGAACCACCAGGGAGTAAATACATTAGCAGAATTGATAGGGTTAAGAGAGCCCAGGTAAGGGGTAACGTTAGCTGCTGGATCAGCTTTAACTATCCCATAATGCTGCTGGGTTTTTCCCAGTGAAGAAATTCATTGTCGAGTTATCATTAAACCAACACTTTGCAACTGAATTAAAGACCTGTGATTAATGTGACCCAGACTCTGACCTCAAAACCCCAGGAACATGGAAGGGCATCGTGCTATCCAGAGGTACCCTCTGCAGAACTCCAATGATATTGTCAACCAGATTTCAGCTCAATGAATTCTCACAATTTATTTCAACTGACTCTGCTGCTAACCCACTCCCCCAGCTCCCACATCACATGACAAATTCTCCTTTTTACTGTAGAATACCAGTTCACAATGATTCTCTCTTCATATTCCCTTCATGCTGTCTTTATTGCTCTTCTAACCAGGCTGTTTATTTTCTCTCACTCATATTTATATCATTCTTATTGCTGCACCTGTGATTTTAATTTATTTTTAACCCCTTCATTTACCCAAACATTACTGAAATTGAAGTTTTTTTTTTAAAAAGTGGATATTCTGCACCTTTAAAAATCACATTGATAGGTCCTCTTTCCATTTCCTCCTATTTATTCAATCTTTAACTTTTGAAAAGTCTATTTCCAATCCGTGTAGGTTGTTGCACAAGCATTTTGCTGCTTTTAATTAGATCTTGAACCTCATCATATTATGGCCACTATTCCTGACATCCTTAACCACATTTAATTCCTCTACTTGATCCATTGTGCTGCAATAAAACTTCTCAAGGTATTTACCTCTCCCCTTGTGGTCGACTGACATGCTGATTAATTCCAGAGTCCTGTCCACAGTTTACACAATCCAATCCCCTTCAGCTGTTTATTCTTTGCCAGTCCCACTCAATGACTGAGGGGAATTAGTCTCCAAGTAGCATCATTTTGTTACTGCGACTCAGTGCCCTGCTCGATCCAAATCTCTCTCCCATTTCAATGCTGCACCATTTGTAGCAGAGCTTTTCTTAGAGATATTAAACATACAAATTTAATGCCCAAATTTGGTCTTTGCATCCAGTTGTTTGCCCAATGCCCAATCCTGAACAGCCAGCAACTTGATCAAACAAGACAGAATCCGTCACCTTTAACCGCAACCCTGACTCCGTTCCCTCAACATTGATTCACCCCAAATTCCAGGAACTGAGTCAGGGTGACTTTCTCCCTCTCGCCTGAAGGCGCTGACTCTCTCTCCCCCTCCCCTGAAGGTGCTGACTCTCTCTCTCCCCCTCCCCTGAAGGTGCTGACTCTCTCTCTCTCCCCCTCCCCTGAAGGTGCTGACTCTCTCTCTCTCTCCATCTCTCTCTCTCCCCCTCCCCTGAAGGTGCTGACTCTCTCTCCCCCTCCCCTGAAGGTGCTGACTCTCTCTCTCTCCCTCCCCTGAAGGTGCTGACTCTCTCTCTCTCCCCCTCCCCTGAAGGTGCTGACTCTCTCTCTCTCCCCCTCCCCTGAAGGTGCTGACTCTCTCTCTCTCCCCCTCCCCTGAAGGTGCTGACTCTCTCTCTCCCCCTCCCCTGAAGGTGCTGACTCTCTCTCTCCCCCCTCCCCTGAAGGTGCTGACTCTCTCTCTCCCCCTCCCCTGAAGGTGCTGACTCTCTCTCTCCCCCTCCCCTGAAGGTGCTGACTCTCTCTCTCCCCCTCCCCTGAAGGTGCTGACTCTCTCTCTCCCCCTCCCCTGAAGGTGCTGACTCTCTCTCTCTCCCCCTCCCCTGAAGGTGCTGACTCTCTCTCCCCCTCCCCTGAAGGTGCTGACTCTCTCTCCCCCTCCCCTGAAGGTGCTGACTCTCTCTCCCCCTCCCCTGAAGGTGCTGACTCTCTCTCTCCCCCTCCCCTGAAGGTGCTGACTCTCTCTCCCCCTCCCCTGAAGGTGCTGACTCTCTCTCTCCCCTCCCCTGAAGGTGCTGACTCTCTCTCCCCCTCCCCTGAAGGTGCTGACTCTCTCTCTCCCCCTCCCCTGAAGGTGCTGACTCTCTCTCTCTCCCCCTCCCCTGAAGGTGCTGACTCTCTCTCTCTCCCCCTCCCCTGAAGGTGCTGACTCTCTCTCTCCCTCCCCCTCCCCTGAAGGTGCTAACTCTCTCTTTCTCTCACACTCCCGTGAAGGTGCTGACTCTCTCTCCCCCTCCCCTGAAGGTGCTGACTCTCTCTCTCTCCCCTCCCCTGAAGGTGCTGACTCTCTCTCTCCCCCTCCCCTGAAGGTGCTGACTCTCTCTCTCCCTCCCCTGAAGGTGCTGACTCTCTCTCTCCCCCTCCCCTGAAGGTGCTGACTCTCTCTCCCCCTCCCCTGAAGGTGCTGACTCTCTCTCCCCCTCCCCTGAAGGTGCTGACTCTCTCTCTCCCCTCCCCTGAAGGTGCTGACTCTCTCTCCCCCTCCCCTGAAGGTGCTGACTCTCTCTCCCCCTCCCCTGAAGGTGCTGACTCTCTCTCTCTCCCCCTCCCCTGAAGGTGCTGACTCTCTCTCCCCCTCCCCTGAAGGTGCTGACTCTCTCTCCCCCTCCCCTGAAGGTGCTGACTCTCTCTCTCTCCCCCTCCCCTGAAGGTGCTGACTCTCTCTCTCTCCCCCTCCCCTGAAGGTGCTGACTCTCTCTCTCTCTCCCCTGAAGGTGCTGACTCTCTCTCCCCCTCCCCTGAAGGTGCTGACTCTCTCTCTCTCCCCCTCCCCTGAAGGTGCTGACTCTCTCTCTCTCTCTCCCCTGAAGGTGCTGACTCTCTCTCCCCCTCCCCTGAAGGTGCTGACTCTCTCTCTCTCTCTCCCTCCCCTGAAGGTGCTGACTCTCTCTCTCCCCCTCCCCTGAAGGTGCTGACTCTCTCTCTCCCCCTCCCCTGAAGGTGCTGACTCTCTCTCTCTCCCCCTCCCCTGAAGGTGCTGACTCTCTCTCTCTCCCCCTCCCCTGAAGGTGCTGACTCTCTCTCTCTCCCCCTCCCCTGAAGGTGCTGACTCTCTCTCTCTCTCTCCCTCCCCTGAAGGTGCTGACTCTCTCTCCCTCTCCCCTGAAGGTGCTGACTCTCTCTCCCCCTCCCCTGAAGGTGCTGACTCTCTCTCCCCCTCCTCTGAAGGTGCTGACTCTCTCTCTCTCCCCCTCCCCTGAAGGTGCTGACTCTCTCTCTCTCACTCTCCCCCTCCCCTGAAGGTGCTGACTCTCTCTCCCCCTCCTCTGAAGGTGCTGACTCTCTCTCCCCCTCCCCTGAAGGTGCTGACTCTCTCTCCCCCTCCCCTGAAGGTGCTGACTCTCTCTCCCCCTCCCCTGAAGGTGCTGACTCTCTATCCCCCTCCCCTGAAGGTGCTGACTCTCTCTCCCCCTCCCCTGAAGGTGCTGACTCTCTATCCCCCTCCCCTGAAGGTGCTGACTCTCTCTCTCTCCCCCTCCCCTGAAGGTGCTGACTCTCTCTCCCCCTCCCCTGAAGGTGCTGACTCTCTCGCTCTCCCCCCCCGAAGGTGCTGACTCTCTCTCCCCCTCCCCTGAAGGTGCTAACTCTCTCTCCCCCTCCCCTGAAGGTGCTGACTCTCTCTCTCTCCCCCTCCCCTGAAGGTGCTGACTCTCTCCCCCTCCCTCCCCTGAAGGTGCTGAATCTCTCTCCCCCTCCCCTGAAGGTGCTGACTCTCTCTCCCCCTCCCCTGAAGGTGCTGACTCTCTCTCCCCCTCCCCTGAAGGTGCTGACTCTCTCTCTCCCTCCCCTGAAGGTGCTGACTCTCTCTCCCCCTCCCCTGAAGGTGCTGACTCTCTCTCTCTCCCCCTCCCCTGAAGGTGCTGACTCTCTCTCCCCCTCCCCCTCCCCTGAAGGTGCTGAGTCTCTCTCTCTCCCCCTCCCCTGAAGGTGCTGACTCTCTCTCCCCCTCCCCTGAAGGTGCTGACTCTCTCTCTCTCCCCCTCCCCTGAAGGTGCTGACTCTCTCTCTCTCCCCCTCCCCTGAAGGTGCTGACTCTCTCCCCCTCCCTCCCCTGAAGGTGCTGAATCTCTCTCCCCCTCCCCTGAAGGTGCTGACTCTCTCTCTCTCCCCCTCCCCTGAAGGTGCTGACTCTCTCCCCCTCCCTCCCCTGAAGGTGCTGAATCTCTCTCCCCCTCCCCTGAAGGTGCTGACTCTCTCTCCCCCCTCCCCTGAAGGTGCTGACTCTCTCTCCCCCTCCCCTGAAGGTGCTGACTCTCTCTCTCCCTCCCCTGAAGGTGCTGACTCTCTCTCCCCCTCCCCTGAAGGTGCTGACTCTCTCTCTCTCCCCCTCCCCTGAAGGTGCTGACTCTCTCTCCCTCCCCTGAAGGTGCTGACTCTCTCTCTCACCCCCTCCCCTGAAGGTGCTGACTCTCTCTCCCCCTCCCCTGAAGGTGCTGACTCTCTCTCTCTCCCCCTCCCCTGAAGGTGCTGACTCTCTCTCCCCCTCCCCTGAAGGTGCTGACTCTCTCTCTCTCCCCCTCCCCTGAAGGTGCTGACTCTCTCTCCCCCTCCCCTGAAGGTGCTGACTCTCTCTCTCCCCCTCCCCTGAAGGTGCTGACTCTCTCTCTCTCCCCCTCCCCTGAAGGTGCTGACTCTCTCTCCCCCTCCCCTGAAGGTGCTGACTCTCTCTCTCTCCCCCTCCCCTGAAGGTGCTGACTCTCTCTCCCCCTCCCCTGAAGGTGCTGACTCTCTCTCCCCCTCCCCTGAAGGTGCTGACTCTCTCTCTCTCCCCCTCCCCTGAAGGTGCTGACTCTCTCTCCCCCCTCCCCTGAAGGTGCTGACTCTCTCTCCCCCTCCCCTGAAGGTGCTGACTCTCTCTCCCCCTCCCCTGAAGGTGCTGACTCTCTCTCTCTCCCCCTCCCCTGAAGGTGCTGACTCTCTCTCCCCCTCCCCTGAAGGTGCTGACTCTCTCTCTCTCCCCCTCCCCTGAAGGCGCTGACTCTCTCTCTCTCCCCCTCCCCTGAAGGTGCTGACTCTCTCTCCCCCTCCCCTGAAGGTGCTGACTCTCTCTCTCTCCCCCTCCCCTGAAGGTGCTGACTCTCTCTCTCCCCCTCCCCTGAAGGTGCTGACTCTCTCTCTCTCCCCCTCCCCTGAAGGTGCTGACTCTCTCTCTCTCCCCTGAAGGTGCTGACTCTCTCTCCCCCCTCCCCTGAAGGTGCTGACTCTCTCTCTCCCCCTCCCCTGAAGGTGCTGACTCTCCCTCCCCCTCCCCTGAAGGTGCTGACTCTCTCTCCCCCTCCCCTGAAGGTGCTGACTCTCTCTCTCTCCCCCTCCCCTGAAGGTGCTGACTCTCTCTCTCTCCCCCTCCCCTGAAGGCGCTGACTCTCTCTCCCCCTCCCCTGAAGGTGCTGACTCTCTCTCTCTCCCCCTCCCCTGAAGGTGCTGACTCTCTCTCCCCCTCCCCTGAAGGTGCTGACTCTCTCTCTCTCCCCCTCCCCTGAAGGTGCTGACTCTCTCTCTCTCCCCCTCCCCTGAAGGTGCTGACTCTCTCTCCCCCTCCCCTGAAGGTGCTGACTCTCTCTCTCTGCCCCTCCCCTGAAGGTGCTGACTCTCTCACTCTCTCCCCCTCCCCTCAAGGTGCTGACTCTCTCTCCCCCTCCCCTGAAGGTGCTGACTCTCTCTCCCCCTCCTCTGAAGGTGCTGACTCTCTCTTTCGCTCCCCCTCCTCTGAAGGTGCTGACTCTCTCTCCCCCTCCCCTGAAGGTGCTGACTCTCTCTCCCCCTCCCCTGAAGGTGCTGACTCTCTCTCTCTCCCCCTCCCCTGAAGGTGCTGACTCTCTCTCCTCCTCCCCTGAAGGTGCTGACTCTCTCTCTCTCCCCCTCCCCTGAAGGTGCTGACTCTCTCTCCCCCTCCCCTGAAGGTGCTGACTCTCTCTCCCCCTCCCCTGAAGGTGCTGACTCTCTCTCTCTATCTCTCCCCCTCCCCTGAAGGTGCTGACTCTCTCTCTCTCCCCCCTCCCCTGAAGGTGCTGACTCTCTCTCTCGCCCTCTGCTGAAGGTGCTGACTCTCTCTCCCTCTCCCCCTCCCCTGAAGGTGCTGACTCTCTCTCTCTCCCCCTCCCCTGAAGGTGCTGACTCTCTCTCTCCCCCTCCCCTGAAGGTGCTGACTCTCTCTCCCCCTCCCCTGAAGGTGCTGACTCTCTCTCCCCCTCCCCTGAAGGTGCTGACTCTCTCTCCCCCTCCCCTGAAGGTGCTGACTCTCTCCCCCTCCCCTGAAGGTGCTGACTCTCTCTCCCCCCTCCCCTGAAGGTGCTGACTCTCTCTCCCCCTCCCCTGAAGGTGCTGACTCTCTCTCCCCCTCCCCTGAAGGTGCTGACTCTCTCTCCCCCTGAAGGTGCTGACTCTCTCTCCCCCTCCCCTGAAGGTGCTGACTCTCTCTCCCCCTCCCCTGAAGGTGCTGACTCTCTCTCCCCCTCCCCTGAAGGTGCTGACTCTCTCTCCCCCTCCCCTGAAGGTGCTGACTCTCTCTCTCCCTCCCCTGAAGGTGCTGACTCTCTCTCCCCCTCCCCTGAAGGTGCTGACTCTCTCTCCCCCTCCCCTGAAGGTGCTGACTCTCTCTCTCTCCCCCTCCCCTGAAGGTGCTGACTCTCTCTCTCTCCCCCTCCCCTGAAGGTGCTGACTCTCTCTCTCTCCCCCTCCCCTGAAGGTGCTGACTCTCTCTCCCCCTCCCCTGAAGGTGCTGACTGTCTCTCCCCCTCCCCTGAAGGTGCTGACTCTCTCTCTCTCTCCCCTGAAGGTGCTGACTCTCTCTCTCTCTCCCTCTCCTGAAGGTGCTGACTCTCTCTCTCTCTCCCTCTCCTGAAGGTGCTGACTCTCTCTCTCTCTCCCTCCCCTGAAGGTGCTGACTCTCTCTCTCCCCCTCCCCTGAAGGTGCTGACTCTCTCTCTCTCCCCCTCCCCTGAAGGTGCTGACTCTCTCTCCCCCTCCCCTGAAGGTGCTGACTCTCTCTCCCCCTCCCCTGAAGGTGCTGACTCTCTCTCCGCCTCCCCTGAAGGTGCTGACTCTCTCTCTCTCCCCTGAAGGTGCTGACTCTCTCTCCCCCTCCCCTGAAGGTGCTGACTCTCTCTCTCTCCCCCTCCCCTGAAGGTGCTGACTCTCTCTCCCCCTCCCCTGAAGGTGCTGACTCTCTCTCCCCCTCCCCTGAAGGTGCTGACTCTCTCTCTCTCTCCCTCCCCTGAAGGTGCTGACTCTCTCTCCCCCTCCCCTGAAGGTGCTGACTCTCTCCCCCTCCCCCTCCCCTGAAGGTGCTGACTCTCTCTCTCTCCCCCTCCCCTGAAGGTGCTGACTCTCTCTCTCTCCCCTGAAGGTGCTGACTCTCTCTCTCCCCCTCCCCTGAAGGTGCTGACTCTCTCTCTCTCCCCCTGAAGGTGCTGACTCTCTCTCTCCCCCTCCCCTGAAGGTGCTGACTCTCTCTCCCCCTCCCCTGAAGGTGCTGACTCTCTCTCTCCCTCCCCTGAAGGTGCTGACTCTCTCTCTCTCCCCCTCCCCTGAAGGTGCTGACTCTCTCTCCCCCTCCCCTGAAGGTGCTGACTCTCTCTCTCTCCCCCTCCCCTGAAGGTGCTGACTCTCTCTCTCTCCCCCTCCCCTGAAGGTGCTGACTCTCTCTCCCCCTCCCCTGAAGGTGCTGACTCTCTCTCCACCTCCCCTGAAGGTGCTGACTCTCTCTCCCCCTCCCCTGAAGGTGCTGACTCTCTCTCTCTCCCCCTCCCCTGAAGGTGCTGACTCTCTCTCCCCCTCCCCTGAAGGTGCTGACTCTCTCTCTCCCTCCCCTGAAGGTGCTGACTCTCTCTCCACCTCCCCTGAAGGTGCTGACTCTCTCTCCCCCTCCCCTGAAGGTGCTGACTCTCTCTCTCTCCCCCTCCCCTGAAGGTGCTGACTCTCTCTCCCCCTCCCCTGAAGGTGCTGACTCTCTCTCTCCCTCCCCTGAAGGTGCTGACTCTCTCTCCCCCTCCCCTGAAGGTGCTGACTCTCTCTCCCCCTCCCCTGAAGGTGCTGACTCTCTCTCTCTCCCCCTCCCCTGAAGGTGCTGACTCTCTCTCCCCCCCTCCCCTGAAGGTGCTGACTCTCTCCCCCTCCCCTGAAGGTGCTGACTCTCTCTATCTCCCCTGAAGGTGCTGACTCTCTCTCCCCCTCCCCTGAAGGTGCTGACTCTCTCTCTCTCCCCCTCCCCTGAAGGTGCTGACACTCTCTCTCTCCCCCTCCCCTGAAGGTGCTGACTCTCTCTCCCCCTCCCCTGAAGGTGCAGACACTCTCTCCCCCTCCTCTGAAGGTGCAGACTCTCTCTCCCCCTCCTCTGAAGGTGCTGACTCTCTCTCCCCCTCCCCTGAAGGTGCTGACTCTCTCTCTCTCCCCCTCCCCTGAAGGTGCTGACTCTCTCTCTCTCCCCCTCCCCTGAAGGTGCTGACTCTCTCTCCCCCTCCCCTGAAGGTGCTGACTCTCTCTCCCCCTCCCCTGAAGGTGCTGACTCTCTCTCCCCCTCCCCTGAAGGTGCTGACTCTCTCTCCCCCTCCCCTGAAGGTGCTGACACTCTCTCTCTCCCCCTCCCCTGAAGGTGCTGACTCTCTCTCTCTCCCCCTCCCCTGAAGGTGCTGACTCTCTCTCTCTCCCCCTCCCCTGAAGGTGCTGACTCTCTCTCTCTCCCCCTCCCCTGAAGGTGCTGACTCTCTCTCCCCCTCCCCTGAAGGTGCTGACTCTCTCTCCCCCTCCCCTGAAGGTGCTGGCGCTCTCTCTCTCCCCCTCCCCTGAAGGTGCTGACTCTTTCCCCCCCTCCCCCTCCCCTGAAGGTGCTGACTCTTTCCCCCCCTCCCCCTCCCCTGAAGGTGCTGACTCTCTCTCCCCCTCCCCTGAAGGTGCTGACTCTCTCTCCCCCTCCCCTGAACGTGCTGACTCTCTCTCCCCCTCCGCTGAAGGTGCTGACTCTCTCTCCCCCTCCCCTGAAGGTGCTGACTCTCTCTCCCCCTCCCCTGAAGGTGCTGACTCTCTCTCTCTCCCCCTCCCCTGAAGGTGCTGACTCTCTCCCCCTCCCCCTCCCCTGAAGGTGCTGACTCTCTCTCTCTCCCCCTCCCCTGAAGGTGCTGACTCTCTCTCTCTCCCCCTCCCCTGAAGGTGCTGACTCTCTCTCCCCCCTCCCCTGAAGGTGCTGACTCTCTCTCCCCCTCCCTGAAGGTGCTGACTCTCTCTCCCCCCTCCCCTGAAGGTGCTGACTCTCTCTCCCCCTCCCCTGAAGGTGCTGACTCTCTCTCCCCCTCCCCTGAAGGTGCTGACTCTCTCTCTCCCTCCCCTGAAGGTGCTGACTCTCTCTCCCCCTCCCCTGAAGGTGCTGACTCTCTCTCCCCCTCCCCTGAAGGTGCTGACTCTCTCTCCACCTCCCCTGAAGGTGCTGACTCTCTCTCCCCCTCCCCTGAAGGTGCTGACTCTCTAACCCTCCCCTGAAGGTGCTGACTCTCTCTCCCCCTCCCCTGAAGGTGCTGACTCTCTCTCCCCCTCCCCTGAAGGTGCTGACTCTCTCTCCCCCCTCCCCTGAAGGTGCTGACTCTCTCTCCCCCTCCCCTGAAGGTGCTGACTCTCTCTCCCCCTCCCCTGAAGGTGCTGACTCTCTCTCCCCTG
Source organism: Carcharodon carcharias (assembly GCF_017639515.1). Lineage (NCBI taxonomy): Eukaryota > Metazoa > Chordata > Chondrichthyes > Lamniformes > Lamnidae > Carcharodon > Carcharodon carcharias. The sequence goes on from NC_054488.1 coordinate 66,280,971, forward strand.
AAGGTGCTGACTCTCTCTCCCCCTCCCCTGAAGGTGCTGACTCTCTCTCCCCCTCCCCTGAAGGTGCTGACTCTCTCCCCTGAAGGTGCTGACTCTCTCTCCCCCTCCCCTGAAGGTGCTGACTCTCTCTCCCCCTCCCCTGAAGGTGCTGACTCTCTCCCCTGAAGGTGCTGACTCTCTCTCCCCCTCCCCTGAAGGTGCTGACTCTCTCTCTCTCCCCCTCCCCTGAAGGTGCTGACTCTCTCTCTCCCCCTCCCCTGAAGGTGCTGACTCTCTCTCTCTCTCCCCCTCCCCTGAAGGTGCTGACTCTCTCTCCCCCTCCCCTGAAGGTGCTGACTCTCTCTCCCCCTCCCCTGAAGGTGCTGACTCTCTCTCCCCCTCCCCTGAAGGTGCTGACTCTCTCTCTCCCCCTCCCCCTCCCCTGAAGGTGCTGACTCTCTCTCTCTCCCCCTCCCCTGAAGGTGCTGACTCTCTCTCCCCCTCCCCTGAAGGTGCTGACTCTCTCTCTCTCCCCTGAAGGTGCTGACTCTCTCTCCACTGAAGGTGCTGACTCTCTCTCCCCCTCCCCTGAAGGTGCTGACTCTCTCTCCCCTGAAGGTGCTGACTCTCTCTCCCCCTCCCCTGAAGGTGCTGACTCTCTCCCCTGAAGGTTCTGACTCTCTCTCTCTCTCCCCCTCCCCTGAAGGTGCTGACTCTCTCTCCCCCTCCCCTGAAGGTGCTGACTCTCTCTCCCCCTCCCCTGAAGGTGCTGACTCTCTCCCCCCTCCCTCCCCTGAAGGTGCTGACTCTCTCTCCCCCTCCCCTGAAGGTGCTGACTCTCTCCCCCTCCCTCCCTGAAGGTGCTGACTCTCTCCCCCCTCCCTCCCCTGAAGGTGCTGACCTCTCTCTCTCTCCCCCCTCCCCTGAAGGTGCTGACTCTCTCTCCCCCTCCCCTGAAGGTGCTGACTCTCTCTCTACCCCTCCCCTGAAGGTGCTGACTCTCTCTCTCTCCCCCTCCCCTGAAGGTGCTGACTCTCTCTCCCCCCTCCCCTGAAGGTGCTGACTCTCTCTCACTCCCCTGAACGTGCTGACTCTCTCTCTCTCCCCCTCCCCTGAAGGTGCTGACTCTCTCTCCCCCTCCCCTGAAGGTGCTGACTCTCTCTCTCTCCCCCTCCACTGAAGGTGCTGACTCTCCCTCCCCTGAAGGTGCTGACTCTCCCTCCCCCTCCCCTGAAGTCTCCCCCACCCCAGAAGGTGCTGACTCTCTCTCCCCCTCCCCTGAAGGTGCTGACTCTCTCTCCCCCTCCCCTGAAGGTGCTGACTCTCTCCCCCTCCCTCCCCTGAAGGTGCTGACTCTCTCCCCCTCCCTCCCCTGAAGGTGCTGACTCTCCTCTCTCTCCCCCTCCCCTGAAGGTGCTGACTCTCTCTCCCCCTCCCCTGAAGGTGCCTGACTCTCTCTCTACCCCTCCCCTGAAGGTGCTGACTCTCTCTCTCTCCCCCTCCCCTGAAGGTGCTGACTCTCTCTCCCCCTCCCCTGAAGGTGCTGACTCTCTCTCCCTCCCCTGAACGTGCTGACTCTCTCTCTCTCCCCTTCCCCTGAAGGTGCTGACTCTCTCTCCCCCTCCCCTGAAGGTGCTGACTCTCTCTCTCTCCCCCTCCACTGAAGGTGCTGACTCTCCCTCCCCTGAAGGTGCTGACTCTCCCTCCCCCTCCCCTGAAGTCTCCCCCTCCCCTGAAGGTGCTGACTCTCTCCCTCCCCCTCCCCTGAAGTCTCCCCCTCCCCTGAAGGTGTTGACTCTCTCCCTCCCCCTCCCCTGAAGGTGCTGACTCTCTCTCCCTCCCCTGAAGGTGCTGACTCTCTCCCCCTCCCCTGAAGGTGCTGACTCTCTCTCCCCCTCCCCTGAAGGTGCTGACTCTCTCTCCCCCTCCCCTGAAGGTGCTGACTCTCTCTCTCTCCCCCTCCCCTGAAGCTGCTGACTCTCTCTCCCCCTCCCCTGAAGGTGCTGACTCTCTCTCCCCCTCCCCTGAAGGTGCTGACTCTCTCTCCCCCTCCCCTGAAGGTGCTGACTCTCTCTCCCCCCCTCCCCTGAAGGTGCTGACTCTCTCTCCCCCCTCCCCTGAAGGTGCTGACTCTCTCTCTCTCCCCCTCCCCTGAAGGTGCTGACTCTCTCCCCCTCCCTCTCCTGAAGGTGCTGACTCTCTCTCCCCCTCCCCTGAAGGTGCTGACTCTCTCTCTCTCCCCCTCCCCTGAAGGTGCTGACTCTCTCCCTCTCCCCCTCCCCTGAAGGTGCTGACTCTCTCCCCCTCCCTCCCCTGAAGGTGCTGACTCTCTCTCCCCCTCCCCTGAAGGTGCTGACTCTCTCTCCCCCTCCCCTGAAGGTGCTGACTCTCTCTCTCTCCCCTGAAGGTGCTGACTCTCTCTCCCCCTCCCCTGAAGGTGCTGACTCTCTCTCTCCCCCTCCCCTGAAGGTGCTGACTCTCTCTCTCTCTCCCCTGAAGGTGCTGAATCTCTCTCCCCCCCTCCCCTGAAGGTGCTGACTCTCTCTCTCTCCTCCCCAGAAGGTGCTGACTCTCTCTCCCCCTCCCCTGAAGGTGCTGACTCTCTCTCCCCCTCCCCTGAAGGTGCTGACTCTCTCTCCCCCTCCCCTGAAGGTGCTGACTCTCTCTCTCTCCCCCTCCCCTGAAGGTGCTGGACTCTCTCTCTCTCCCCCTCCCCTGAAGGTGCTGACTCTCTCTCTCTCCCCCTCCCCTGACGGTGCTGACTCTCTCTCCCCCTCCCCTGACGGTGCTGACTCTCTCTCTCCCCCTCCCCTGAAGGTGCTGACTCTCTCTCTCTCCCCCTCCCCTGAAGGTGCTGACTCTCTCTCCCCCTCCGCTGAAGGTGCTGACTCTCTCTCCCCCCTCCCCTGAAGGTGCTGACTCTCTCTATCTCCCCTGAAGGTGCTGACTCTCTCTCCCCCTCCCCTGAAGGTGCTGACTCTCTCTCTCTCCCCCTCCCCTGAAGGTGCTGACTCTCTCTCCCCCCTCCCCTGAAGGTGCTGACTCTCTCTCTCCCTCCCCTGAAGGTGCTGACTCTCTCTCCCCCTCCCCTGAAGGTGCTGACTCTCTCTCTCTCCCCCTCCCCTGAAGGTGCTGACTCTCTCCCCCTCCCCTGAAGGTGCTGACTCTCTCTCCCCCCCTCCCCTGAAGGTGCTGACTCTCTCTCCCCCCCTCCCCTGAAGGTGCTGACTCTCTCTCCCCCCTCCCCTGAAGGTGCTGACTCTCTCTATCTCCCCTGAAGGTGCTGACTCTCTCTCCCCCTCCCCTGAAGGTGCTGACTCTCTCTCTCTCCCCCTCCCCTGAAGGTGCTGACTCTCTCTCCCCCTCCCCTGAAGGTGCTGACTCTCTCTCCCCCTCCCCTGAAGGTGCTGACTCTCTCTCCCCCTCCCCTGAAGGTGCTGACTCTCTCTCCCCCTCCCCTGAAGGTGCTGACTCTCTCTCTCTCCCCCTCCCCTGAAGGTGCTGACTCTCTCTCCCCCTCCCCTGAAGGTGCTGACTCTCTCTCCCCCTCCCCCTCCCCTGAAGGTGCTGACTCTCTCTCTCTCCCCCTCCCCTGAAGGTGCTGACTCTCTCTCCCCCCTCCCCTGAAGGTGCTGACTCTCTCTCTCTCCCCCCTCCACTGAAGGTGCTGACTCTCCCTCCCCTGAAGGTGCTGACTCTCCCTCCCCCTCCCCTGAAGTCTCCCCTCCCCTGAAGGTGTTGACTCTCTCTCTCTCCCCCTCCCCTGAAGGTGCTGACTCTCTCTCTCTCCCCCTCCCCTGAAGCTGCTGACTCTCTCTCCCCCTCCCCTGAAGGTGCTGACTCTCTCTCCCCCTCCCCTGAAGGTGCTGACTCTCTCTCCCCCTCCCCTGAAGGTGCTGACTCTCTCTCCCCCTCCCCTGAAGGTGCTGACTCTCTCTCCCCCTCCCCTGAAGGTGCTGACTCTCTCTCCCTCCCTCCCCTGAAGGTGCTGACTCTCTCCCCCTCCCTCCCCTGAAGGTGCTGACTCTCTCTCCCCCCTCCCCTGAAGGTGCTGACTCTCTCTCTCTCCCCCTCCCCTGAAGGTGCTGACTCTCTCTCCCCCTCCCCTGAAGGTGCTGACTCTCTCTCCCTCCCCTGAAGGTGCTGACTCTCTCTCTCTCCCCCTCCCCTGAAGGTGCTGACTCTCTCTCCCCCTCCCCTGAAGGTGCTGACTCTCTCTCTCTCCCCCTCCACTGAAGGTGCTGACTCTCCCTCCCCTGAAGGTGCTGACTCTCCCTCCCCCTCCCCTGAAGTCTCCCCCTCCCCTGAAGGTGTTGACTCTCTCTCTCCCCTCCCCTGAAGGTGCTGACTCTCTCTCCCCCTCCCCTGAAGGTGCTGACTCTCTCTCTCTCCCCCTCCCCTGAAGCTGCTGACTCTCTCTCCCCCTCCCCTGAAGGTGCTGACTCTCTCTCCCCCTCCCCTGAAGGTGCTGACTCTCTCTCCCCCTCCCCTGAAGGTGCTGACTCTCTCTCCCCCTCCCCTGAAGGTGCTGACTCTCTCTCCCCCCTCCCCTGAAGGTGCTGACTCTCTCTCCCCCTCCCCTGAAGGTGCTGACTCTCTCTCCCCCCTCCCCTGAAGGTGCTGACTCTCTCTCTCCCCCTCCCCTGAAGGTGCTGACTCTCTCTCCCCCTCCCCTGAAGGTGCTGACTCTCTCTCCCCCTCCCCTGAAGGTGCTGACTCTCTCTCTCCCCCTCCCCTGAAGGTGCTGACTCTCTCTCCCCCTCCCCTGAAGGTGCTGACTCTCTCTCCCCCTCCCCTGAAGGTGCTGACTCTCTCTCCCTCCCCTGAAGGTGCTGACTCTCTCTCCCCCTCCCCTGAAGGTGCTGACTCTCTCTCCCTCCCCTGAAGGTGCTGACTCTCTCTCCCCCTCCCCTGAAGGTGCTGACTCTCTCTCCCTCCCCTGAAGGTGCTGACTCTCTCTCCCCCTCCCCTGAAGGTGCTGACTCTCTCTCCCCCTCCCCTGAAGGTGCTGACTCTCTCCCCTCCCTCCCCTGAAGGTGCTGACTCTCTCTCCCCCTCCCCTGAAGGTGCTGACTCTCTCTCCCCCTCCCCTGAAGGTGCTGACTCTCTCTCCCCCTCCCCTGAAGGTGCTGACTCTCTCTCCCCCTCCCCTGAAGGTGCTGACTCTCTCTCCCCCTCCCCTGGAGGTGCTGACTCTCTCTCCCCCTCCCCGGAAGGGGCTGACTCTCTCTCTCTCCCCCTCCCCTGAAGGTGCTGACTCTCTCTCCCCCTCCCCTGAAGGTGCTGACTCTCTCTCCCCCCTCCCCTGAAGGTGCTGACTCTCTCTCCCCCTCCCCTGAAGGCGCTGACTCTCTCTCCCCCTCCCCTGAAGGTGCTGACTCTCTCTCCCTCCCCTGAAGGTGCTGACTCTCTCTCTCTCCCCCTCCCCTGAAGGTGCTGACTCTCTCTCTCTCCCCCTCCCCTGAAGGTGCTGACTCTCTCTCCCCCTCCCCTGAAGGTGCTGACTCTCTCTCCCCCTCCCCTGAAGGTGCTGACTCTCTCTCTCTCCCCCTCCCCTGAAGGTGCTGACTCTCTCTCTCTCCCCTGAAGGTGCTGACTCTCTCTCCCCCTCCCCTGAAGGTGCTGACTCTCTCTCTCTCCCCTGAAGGTGCTGACTCTCTCTCCCCCTCCCCTGAAGGTGCTGACTCTCTCTCTCTCCCCTGAAGGTGCTGACTCTCTCTCTCTCCCCTGAAGGTGCTGACTCTCTCTCTCTCCCCTGAAGGTGCTGACTCTCTCTCTCTCCCCTGAAGGTGCTGACTCTCTCTCCCCCTCCCCTGAAGGTGCTGACTCTCTCTCCCTCCCCTGAAGGTGCTGACTCTCTCTCCCTCCCCTGAAGGTGCTGACTCTCTCTCTCTCCCCTGAAGGTGCTGACTCTCTCTCCCCCTCCCCTGAAGGTGCTGACTCTCTCTCTCTCCCCTGAAGGTGCTGACTCTCTCTCCCCCTCCCCTGAAGGTGCTGACTCTCTCTCTCTCCCCTGAAGGTGCTGACTCTCTCTCCCCCTCCCCTGAAGGTGCTGACTCTCTCTCCCTCCCCTGAAGGTGCTGACTCTCTCTCCCTCCCCTGAAGGTGCTGACTCTCTCTCCCCCTCCCCTGAAGGTGCTGACTCTCTCTCCCCCTCCCCTGAAGGTGCTGACTCTCTCTCCCCCTCCCCTGAAGGTGCTGACTCTCTCTCCCCCTCCCCTGAAGGTGCTGACTCTCTCTCCTCCTCCCCTGAAGGTGCTGACTCTCTCTCCCCTCCCCTGAAGGTGCTGACTCTCTCCCCCTCCCCTGAAGGTGCTGACTCTCTCTCTCTCCCCTCCCCTGAAGGTGCTGACTCTCTCTCCCCCTCCCCTGAAGGTGCTGACTCTCTCTCCCCCTCCCCTGAAGGTGCTGACTCTCTCTCTCTCTCCCCCTCCCCTGAAGGTGCTGACTCTCTCCCCCTCCCCTGAAGGTGCTGACTCTCTCTCTCCCCTCCCCTGAAGGTGCTGACTCTCTCTCCCCCTTCCCTGAAGGTGCTGACTCTCTCTCCCCCTCCCCTGAAGGTGCTGACTCTCTCTCTCTCCCCCTCCCCTGAAGGTGCTGACTCTCTCTCCCCCTCCCCTGAAGGTGCTGACTCTCTCTCCCCCTCCCCTGAAGGTGCTGACTCTCTCTCCCCCTCCCCCTCCCCTGAAGGTGCTGACTCTCTCTCCCCCTCCCCTGAAGGTGCTGACTCTCTCTCCCCCTCCCCTGAAGGTGCTGACTCTCTCTCTCTCCCCCTCCCTGAAGGTGCTGACTCTCTCTCTCCCCCTCCCCTGAAGGTGCTGACTCTCTCTCTCCCCCTCCCCTGAAGGTGCTGACTCTTTCCCCCCCTCCCCCTCCCCTGAAGGTGCTGACTCTTTCCCCCCCTCCCCCTCCCTGAAGGTGCTGACTCTCTCTCCCCCTCCCCTGAAGGTGCTGACTCTCTCTCCCCCTCCCCTGAACGTGCTGACTCTCTCTCCCCCTCCGCTGAAGGTGCTGACTCTCTCTCCCCCTCCCCTGAAGGTGCTGACTCTCTCTCCCCCTCCCCTGAAGGTGCTGACTCTCTCTCTCTCCCCCTCCCCTGAAGGTGCTGACTCGCTCTCCCCTCCCCCTCCCCTGAAGGTGCTGACTCTCTTTCTCTCCCCCTCCCCTGAAGGTGCTGACTCTCTCTCTCTCCCCCTCCCCTGAAGGTGCTGACTCTCTCTCTCTCCCCCTCCCCTGAAGGTGCTGACTCTCTCTCCCCCTCCCCTGAAGGTGCTGACTCTCTCTCCCCCTCCCCTGAAGGTGCTGACTCTCTCTCCCCCTCCCCTGAAGGTGCTGACTCTCTCTCCCCCTCCCCTGAAGGTGCTGACTCTCTCTCCCCCTCCCCTGAAGGTGCTGACTCTCTCTCTCCCCTCCCCTGAAGGTGCTGACTCTCTCTCCCCCTCCCCTGAAGGTGCTGACTCTCTCTCCCCCCTCCCCTGAAGGTGCTGACTCTCTCTCCACCTCCCCTGAAGGTGCTGACTCTCTCTCCCCCTCCCCTGAAGGTGCTGACTCTCTAACCCTCCCCTGAAGGTGCTGACTCTCTCTCCCCCTCCCCTGAAGGTGCTGACTCTCTCTCCCCCTCCCCTGAAGGTGCTGACTCTCTCTCCCCCTCCCCTGAAGGTGCTGACTCTCTCTCCCCCTCCCCTGAAGGTGCTGACTCTCTCTCCCCCTCCCCTGAAGGTGCTGACTCTCTCTCCCCTGAAGGTGCTGACTCTCTCTCCCCCTCCCCTGAAGGTGCTGACTCTCTCTCCCCCTCCCCTGAAGGTGCTGACTCTCTCTCCCCCTCCCCTGAAGGTGCTGACTCTCTCTCCCCCTCCCCTGAAGGTGCTGACTCTCTCTCCCCCTCCCCTGAAGGTGCTGACTCTCTCTCCCCCTCCCCTGAAGGTGCTGACTCTCTCTCCCCCTCCCCTGAAGGTGCTGACTCTCTCTCCCCCCTCCCCCTCCCCTGAAGGTGCTGACTCTCTCTCCCCCTCCCCTGAAGGTGCTGACTCTCTCCCCTGAAGGTGCTGACTCTCTCTCCCCCTCCCCTGAAGGTGCTGACTCTCTCTCTCTCCCCCTCCCCTGAAGGTGCTGACTCTCTCTCCCCCTCCCCTGAAGGTGCTGACTCTCTCTCTCTCTCCCCCTCCCCTGAAGGTGCTGACTCTCTCTCCCCCTCCCCTGAAGGTGCTGACTCTCTCTCCCCCTCCCCTGAAGGTGCTGACTCTCTCTCCCCCTCCCCTGAAGGTGCTGACTCTCTCTCCCCCTCCCCCCTCCCCTGAAGGTGCTGACTCTCTCTCTCTCCCCCTCCCCTGAAGGTGCTGACTCTCTCTCCCCCTCCCCTGAAGGTGCTGACTCTCTCTCTCTCCCCTGAAGGTGCTGACTCTCTCTCCACTGAAGGTGCTGACTCTCTCTCCCCCTCCCCTGAAGGTGCTGACTCTCTCTCCCCTGAAGGTGCTGACTCTCTCTCCCCCTCCCCTGAAGGTGCTGACTCTCTCCCCTGAAGGTGCTGACTCTCTCTCTCTCCCCCTCCCCTGAAGGTGCTGACTCTCTCTCCCCCTCCCCTGAAGGTGCTGACTCTCTCTCCCCCTCCCCTGAAGGTGCTGACTCTCTCTCTCTCCCCCTCCCCTGAAGGTGCTGACTCTCTCTCTCCCCCTCCCCTGAAGGTGCTGACTCTCTCTCCCCCTCCCCTGAATTGCTGACTCTTGCTCCCCCTCCACTGAAGGTGCTGACTCTCTCTCCCCCTCCCCTGAAGGTGCTGACTCTCTCTCCCCCTCCCCTGAAGGTGCTGACTCTCTCTCCCCCTCCCCTGAAGGTGCTGACTCTCTCCCCCTCCCTCCCCTGAAGGTGCTGACTCTCTCTCCCCCTCCCCTGAAGGTGCTGACTCTCTCCCCCTCCCTCCCCTGAAGGTGCTGACTCTCTCCCCCTCCCTCCCCTGAAGGTGCTGACTCTCTCTCTCTCCCCCTCCCCTGAAGGTGCTGACTCTCTCTCCCCCTCCCCTGAAGGTGCTGACTCTCTCTCTACCCCTCCCCTGAAGGTGCTGACTCTCTCTCTCTCCCCCTCCCCTGAAGGTGCTGACTCTCTCTCCCCCTCCCCTGAAGGTGCTGACTCTCTCTCACTCCCCTGAACGTGCTGACTCTCTCTCTCTCCCCCTCCCCTGAAGGTGCTGACTCTCTCTCTCTCCCCCTCCACTGAAGGTGCTGACTCTCCCTCCCCTGAAGGTGCTGACTCTCCCTCCCCCTCCCCTGAAGTCTCCCCCTCCCCTGAAGGTGCTGACTCTCTCTCCCCCTCCCCTGAAGGTGCTGACTCTCTCTCCCCCTCCCCTGAAGGTGCTGACTCTCTCCCCCTCCCTCCCCTGAAGGTGCTGACTCTCTCCCCCTCCCTCCCCTGAAGGTGCTGACTCTCTCTCTCTCCCCCTCCCCTGAAGGTGCTGACTCTCTCTCCCCCTCCCCTGAAGGTGCTGACTCTCTCTCTACTCCTCCCCTGAAGGTGCTGACTCTCTCTCTCTCCCCCTCCCCTGAAGGTGCTGACTCTCTCTCCCCCTCCCCTGAAGGTGCTGACTCTCTCTACCCCTCCCCTGAAGGTGCTGACTCTCTCTCTCTCCCCCTCCCCTGAAGGTGCTGACTCTCTCTCCCCCTCCCCTGAAGGTGCTGACTCTCTCTCCCCCTCCCCTGAAGGTGCTGACTCTCTCTCCCACTCCCCTGAACGTGCTGACTCTCTCTCTCTCCCCCTCCCCTGAAGGTGCTGACTCTCTCTCCCCCTCCCCTGAAGGTGCTGACTCTCTCTCCCACTCCCCTGAACGTGCTGACTCTCTCTCTCTCCCCTTCCCCTGAAGGTGCTGACTCTCTCTCCCCCTCCCCTGAAGGTGCTGACTCTCTCTCTCTCCCCCTCCACTGAAGGTGCTGACTCTCCCTCCCCTGAAGGTGCTGACTCTCCCTCCCCCTCCCCTGAAGTCTCCCCCTCCCCTGAAGGTGCTGACTCTCTCTCCCCCTCCCCTGAAGGTGCTGACTCTCTCTCTCTCCCCTGAAGGTGCTGACTCTCTCTCCCCCTCCCCTGAAGGTGCTGACTCTCTCTCTCTCCCCCTCCCCTGAAGGTGCTGACTCTCTCTCTCTCCCCTGAAGGTGCTGACTCTCTCTCCCCCTCCCCTGAAGGTGCTGACTCTCTCTCTCTCTCCCCTGAAGGTGCTGACTCTCTCTCCCCCTCCCCTGAAGGTGCTGACTCTCTCTCCCCCTCCCCTGAAGGTGCTGACTCTCTCTCCCCCTCCCCTGAAGGTGCTGACTCTCTCTCTCTCCCCCTCCCCTGAAGGTGCTGACTCTCTCTCTCTCCCCCTCCCCTGAAGGTGCTGACTCTCTCTCTCTCCCCCTCCCCTGAAGGTGCTGACTCTCTCTCCCCCTCCCCTGACGGTGCTGACTCTCTCTCTCCCCCTCCCCTGAAGGTGCTGACTCTCTCTCTCTCCCCCTCCCCTGAAGGTGCTGACTCTCTCTCCCCCTCCGCTGAAGGTGCTGACTCTCTCTCCCCCTCCCCTGAAGGTGCTGACTCTCTCTATCTCCCCTGAAGGTGCTGACTCTCTCTCCCCCTCCCCTGAAGGTGCTGACTCTCTCTCTCTCCCCCTCCCCTGAAGGTGCTGACTCTCTCTCCCCCTCCCCTGAAGGTGCTGACTCTCTCTCTCCCTCCCCTGAAGGTGCTGACTCTCTCTCCCCCTCCCCTGAAGGTGCTGACTCTCTCTCTCTCCCCCTCCCCTGAAGGTGCTGACTCTCTCCCCCTCCCCTGAAGGTGCTGACTCTCTCTCCCCCCCTCCCCTGAAGGTGCTGACTCTCTCTCCCCCCCTCCCCTGAAGGTGCTGACTCTCTCTATCTCCCCTGAAGGTGCTGACTCTCTCTCCCCCTCCCCTGAAGGTGCTGACTCTCTCTCTCTCCCCCTCCCCTGAAGGTGCTGACTCTCTCTCCCCCTCCCCTGAAGGTGCTGACTCTCTCTCCCCCTCCCCTGAAGGTGCTGACTCTCTCTCCCCCTCCCCTGAAGGTGCTGACTCTCTCTCCCCCTCCCCTGAAGGTGCTGACTCTCTCTCTCTCCCCCTCCCCTGAAGGTGCTGACTCTCTCTCCCCCTCCCCTGAAGGTGCTGACTCTCTCTCCCCCTCCCCCTCCCCTGAAGGTGCTGACTCTCTCTCTCTCCCCCTCCCCTGAAGGTGCTGACTCTCTCTCCCCCTCCCCTGAAGGTGCTGACTCTCTCTCTCTCCCCCTCCACTGAAGGTGCTGACTCTCCCTCCCCTGAAGGTGCTGACTCTCCCTCCCCCTCCCCTGAAGTCTCCCCCTCCCCTGAAGGTGTTGACTCTCTCTCTCTCCCCCTCCCCTGAAGGTGCTGACTCTCTCTCTCTCCCCCTCCCCTGAAGCTGCTGACTCTCTCTCCCCCTCCCCTGAAGGTGCTGACTCTCTCTCCCCCTCCCCTGAAGGTGCTGACTCTCTCTCCCCCCTCCCCTGAAGGTGCTGACTCTCTCTCCCCCTCCCCTGAAGGTGCTGACTCTCTCTCCCCCTCCCCTGAAGGTGCTGACTCTCTCCCCCTCCCTCCCCTGAAGGTGCTGACTCTCTCCCCCTCCCTCCCCTGAAGGTGCTGACTCTCTCTCCCCCTCCCCTGAAGGTGCTGACTCTCTCTCTCTCCCCCTCCCCTGAAGGTGCTGACTCTCTCTCTCTCCCCCTCCCCTGAAGGTGCTGACTCTCTCTCCCCCTCCCCTGAAGGTGCTGACTCTCTCTCCCTCCCCTGAAGGTGCTGACTCTCTCTCTCTCCCCCTCCCCTGAAGGTGCTGACTCTCTCTCCCCCTCCCCTGAAGGTGCTGACTCTCTCTCTCTCCCCCTCCACTGAAGGTGCTGACTCTCCCTCCCCTGAAGGTGCTGACTCTCCCTCCCCCTCCCCTGAAGTCTCCCCCTCCCCTGAAGGTGTTGACTCTCTCTCTCCCCCTCCCCTGAAGGTGCTGACTCTCTCTCCCCCTCCCCTGAAGGTGCTGACTCTCTCTCTCTCCCCCTCCCCTGAAGCTGCTGACTCTCTCTCCCCCTCCCCTGAAGCTGCTGACTCTCTCTCCCCCTCCCCTGAAGGTGCTGACTCTCTCTCCCCCTCCCCTGAAGGTGCTGACTCTCTCTCCCCCTCCCCTGAAGCTGCTGACTCTCTCTCCCCCTCCCCTGAAGGTGCTGACTCTCTCTCCCCCTCCCCTGAAGGTGCTGACTCTCTCTCCCCCTCCCCTGAAGGTGCTGACTCTCTCTCCCCCTCCCCTGAAGGTGCTGACTCTCTCTCCCCCTCCCCTGAAGGTGCTGACTCTCTCTCCCCCTCCCCTGAAGGTGCTGACTCTCTCTCCCCCTCCCCTGAAGGTGCTGACTCTCTCTCCCCCTCCCCTGAAGGTGCTGACTCTCTCTCCCCTCCCCTGAAGGTGCTGACTCTCTCTCCCCCTCCCCTGAAGGTGCTGACTCTCTCTCCCCCTCCCCTGAAGGTGCTGACTCTCTCTCCCTCCCCTGAAGGTGCTGACTCTCTCTCCCCCTCCCCTGAAGGTGCTGACTCTCTCTCCCCTCCCCTGAAGGTGCTGACTCTCTCTCCCCCTCCCCTGAAGGTGCTGACTCTCTCTCCCCCTCCCCTGAAGGTGCTGACTCTCTCCCCTCCCTCCCCTGAAGGTGCTGACTCTCTCTCCCCCTCCCCTGAAGGTGCTGACTCTCTCTCCCCCTCCCCTGAAGGTGCTGACTCTCTCTCCCCCTCCCCTGAAGGTGCTGACTCTCTCTCCCCCTCCCCTGAAGGTGCTGACTCTCTCTCCCCCTCCCCTGAAGGTGCTGACTCTCTCTCTCTCCCCCTCCCCTGAAGCTGCTGACTCTCTCTCCCCCTCCCCTGAAGGTGCTGACTCTCTCTCCCCCTCCCCTGAAGGTGCTGACTCTCTCTCCCCCTCCCCTGAAGGCGCTGACTCTCTCTCCCCCTCCCCTGAAGGTGCTGACTCTCTCTCCCTCCCCTGAAGGTGCTGACTCTCTCTCTCTCCCCCTCCCCTGAAGGTGCTGACTCTCTCTCTCTCCCCCTCCCCTGAAGGTGCTGACTCTCTCTCCCCCTCCCCTGAAGGTGCTGACTCTCTCTCCCTCCCCTGAAGGTGCTGACTCTCTCTCCCTCCCCTGAAGGTGCTGACTCTCTCTCCCCCTCCCCTGAAGGTGCTGACTCTCTCTCCCCCTCCCCTGAAGGTGCTGACTCTCTCTCCCCCTCCCCTGAAGGTGCTGACTCTCTCTCCCCCTCCCCTGAAGGTGCTGACTCTCTCTCCTCCTCCCCTGAAGGTGCTGACTCTCTCTCCCTCCCCTGAAGGTGCTGACTCTCTCCCCCTCCCCTGAAGGTGCTGACTCTCTCTCTCTCCCCCTCCCCTGAAGGTGCTGACTCTCTCTCCCCCTCCCCTGAAGGTGCTGACTCTCTCTCCCCCTCCCCTGAAGGTGCTGACTCTCTCTCTCTCCCCCTCCCCTGAAGGTGCTGACTCTCTCCCCCTCCCCTGAAGGTGCTGACTCTCTCTCCCCCTCCCCTGAAGGTGCTGACTCTCTCTCCCCCTCCCCTGAAGGTGCTGACTCTCTCTCCCCCTCCCCTGAAGGTGCTGACTCTCTCTCTCTCCCCCTCCCCTGAAGGTGCTGACTCTCTCTCCCCCTCCCCTGAAGGTGCTGACTCTCTCTCCCCCTCCCCTGAAGGTGCTGACTCTCTCTCCCCCCCTCCCCTGAAGGTGCTGACTCTCTCTCCCCTCCCCCTCCCCTGAAGGTGCTGACTCTCTCTCCCCCTCCCCTGAAGGTGCTGACTCTCTCTCCCCCTCCCCTGAAGGTGCTGACTCTCTCTCTCTCCCCCTCCCCTGAAGGTGCTGACTCTCTCTCTCCCCCTCCCCTGAAGGTGCTGACTCTCTCTCTCCCCCTCCCCTGAAGGTGCTGACTCTCTCTCCCCCTCCCCTGAAGGTGCTGACTCTCTCTCCCCCTCCCCTGAAGGTGCTGACTCTCTCTCCCTCCCCTGAAGGTGCTGACTCTCTCTCTCTCCCTCCCCTGAAGGTGCTGACTCTCTCTCTCTCCCCCTCTCCTGAAGGTGCTGACTCTCTCACCCCCTCCCCTGAAGGTGCTGACACTCTCTCCCCCTCCCCTGAAGGTGCTGACTCTCTCTCTCTCCCCCTCCCCTGAAGGTGCTGACTCTCTCTCCCCCTCCCCTGAAGGTGCTGACTCTCTCTCTCTCCCCCTCCACTGAAGGTGCTGACTCTCCCTCCCCTGAAGGTGCTGACTCTCTCTCCCCCTCCCCTGAAGTCTCCCCCTCCCCTGAAGGTGTTGACTCTCTCCCTCCCCCTCCCCTGAAAGTGCTGACTCTCTCTCTCTCCCCCTCCCCTGAAGGTGCTGACTCTCCCTCCCCTGAAGGTGCTGACTCTCTCTCCCCCTCCCCTGAAGGTGCTGACTCTCTCTCCCCCTCCCCTGAAGGTTCTGACTCTCTCTCCCCCTCCCCTGAAGGTGCTGACTCTCTCTCTCTCCCCCTCCCCTGAAGGTGTTGACTCTCTCCCTCCCCCTCCCCTGAAAGTGCTGACTCTCTCTCTCCCCCTCTCCTGAAGGTGCTGACTCTCCCTCCCCTGAAGGTGCTGACTCTCTCCCTCCCCCTCCCCTGAAGTCTCCCCCTCCCCTGAAGGTGTTGACTCTCTCCCTCCCCCTCCCCTGAATGTGCTGACTCTCTCTCTCCCCCTCTCCTGAAGGTGCTGACTCTCCCTCCCCTGAAGATGCTAACTCTCCCTCCCTTGAAGGTGCTGACTCTCTCTCTCTCTCCCACTCCCCTGAACATGCTGACTCTTGAAGTTATCTTTACATGTTTACTCAGGGTTTCCTTCCACACCCCCAAACCACAGGATCCCAGCTCCTGATCTGAGGAATCTTTGATCTATGTGCTCTTTGCAGTATCTGCTTAAGCTGGTTAAAGTGGATCTTACCTGGCGAGGGGGTAAGGTTTATCCCCTGTGCCTTCCCAAAGCCGACAGCCCCCTCCCCAGTAAGCAATGTTGAGAACGATAATCCCCTCCAGCTTCGGCAGAGAGATCTGTACCCCATCCAGCTCCAACTGTGTGGGGGGGAAGAGCAAAGAATGAAGGATCGAGAGAGACAGAGGCAATGTTAACCACACAGTGACAGTGACAGGAAGGAGGAATTGCTGTGGGGGTGGGATGGGGTAGCCATGGAGTGAGCGCAGTAACTGAAAAAATTCAGGGATCCTCTGCTTCGTCTCTTTGATAAAACAAATCAATTCACATTTCTAGAAATCGACTTGCACCCTTAGGATGTCCAAGAGCTCTTGCCAGTCAATGGAGTGTTTATTTAAGCGTGGTCATTGTTGCAGGAACAACAGCAGCCGATTTACAAACAAGCTCCCAGAAACAGCACTGTGATAGAGAGCAGATTTAGTGATGTTGGTTGGATAAAGATTGGCCAAGAGGCTGGGTGGAATTCCCTGGCATTTCTTCCAATATGGGCATGGAATCTTTCACATTCAATAGGCCTCAGTTGAATGCCCAAAATACCCTCACTTTGCACCCCTGTCAACACTGAACCAGCCCTCCCAAGAACATCACTGAACCTGCCCCCACCCCATCATCACCAAATCTACCCTCGTGGTTAACACAAGCTTTGTGATAAGGGTCCGTTGGGCTATGAAGACCTGGTGAAATCACAGTGTAGATGGAGCCAGGCAGCAGGACTCACCTCAATCTTCTGATCCAGGTCCTTGCAGGCTTGAACTAAACAGTCTCTGGTCCCATAGAAGAAATAAACAGCCTTTTCAAAACAGAGAAAAGCAACATGAGACCCCCAGGTAAAAGCAAAATCCTGCAGATGCTGGAAATCAGAAATGAAAATAGAAAATGCTGGAAAAACTCAGGTCTGGCAACATCTGTGGCGAGAGAAACAGAGTTAATGTTTTGATTCCATATGGCTCTTCTTTAGACTTTCCTTCTTCTGAAGAGGAGACATATGGAATCGAAACACTAACTCTGTTTCTCTCGCCACAGATGCTGCCAGACCCGCTGAGTTTTTCCAGCATTTTCTGTTTTTATAGGAGACTCCCAGGATTGGGTTCAGTGCAGAAATACATGTCAATCAGCCTCTAGCCTTCCGAGAACTGTGGAGTCCGGAGTAACACATTCCCGCTCCCGCTCTAGTCTGCTGCTAAAATACAGGGTGTTCATGGAGTGTTTTAATAAGCAGTTCACTTGTAACACAGACACTAATCAGATCCCAGAGCTTGCAGCACATAACATCACATTTACCACAGTCCTGTTTCAATATTCCGTCCTGACACTGCTGCTAGACAGTTGTTCTCAAGACAGGTACAGCACGGGGTTAGATACAGAGTAAAGCTCCCTCTACACTGAACAGTTACACAGCCCTCTCCAAGGGTTTCTATAACCACAGTTGGCTTTGAGAAGGCACAGGCACAGACACCGGCACATTGCTGGTAACTCATACCAAACAGTGAAAAGGATCACACTGTGATTCAGTCTCATCGCCAGGCTCCTGATTCAGACAACTGAATGTTCACGCTCACCTTATTAATAATCCGATTGGAGAAGAGAAATGGACTATGCTGCCTGCATTCGTGAAAGTTTAAAGCCATAAGAGCATCTGGGCCAACCGAGAAATAATTGTTCATTGAGAAAATCTGGGAAGGAAGAGAAAGACCAGATTGAGAGCACAGAACAGGAACATAATCATAGACAGCGCAATACAGCATTTACACCAAGAGGCAGCCACAGCCCATTCTGCACTGCATGCCAAGCCAGTGCAGGAGCTCAGTGTGTGGAGGGGAAGGGACAGTCAGCACCTTCAAGGGAGGGTGGGGTCAGGGGTTGAAGTTGGAGAGGTGCAGGGTGGGTGGGCACTGTGTGTGACAGTGAGCTTGGGTTGACAAACATTACCTTGGGCCTGTGGAAACTGTAAAATCCTTTTGTCACTCGCACTCTCCACCTGTGGAGATATTGGGAAAATTCAATCCATATTGTAAACATACTCAGTCTTTATCCTACAATATTTCCTCACCCTTGGATTTTTCCTCACAGTGAATTTGCACCTTCTCAAAGCTGTGAATTTCACTGTGACCTTATTTATAGATCCCAGAGCTACCGGGTGCACCCCAGAGGCTGAGGACCTTGACTTTCAACCTCGAGGTCACAGGTTGAAATCACATCTCAGTCCTTGCAACTTGCACCCACAGAGTGACCATAAATACTGATAAAAGCCATCGAGCTGAAATGTTAACTCTTTTTCTCTCTCTCAGATCCTGCCTAACTGGCTGAATATTCCAGCATTGCCCTATTGCTAGAAAAACTGTCTGATTGGGGTAAATAACCTTCTTTCCTTTTTAATATTCACTCTTGGGACGTGGGTGTCACTAGCCAGATTGGTATGTAATGCCCAGCCCTTGGGGCCCTCACATTACTAGACATGGGTCCCTCAGATCCTCTCTCCTACCTCCTAATAGCACACGCTCCCCATTCCTACATAGAGTTTCACCTCACACATAATCCAGTTCCACCTAGCCCAAGAACTCAAAGCCATTTCTTTGTCTTCCATTCCTCCTCAACTTTTAAAACTCAACTTTCCTGATTTAACCCACCTTTTTGTCCCATTCCTTTCAACCCGGATGCACATGCTAGAACAAAAGGCTGATCCCAAACACAAGTCACTATGAGATGTGTTCAGGGAGCATTGTGTGAGGAGTGGACATGGGAGCTGAAATGATTCCGGTGCTCAGAGAGTTCATTCACGAGCAGATACATGTACAGATGACAGTTCTGTAAACACAGCTGCATTGCGACTGAGAAACACTCACCCCATTGCAGATGAACAACACGGTCTTGCACACAGTGCCCTACGCATGTGCCATATCAAGAGCGCTGTCTCTATCCTACACCCCAATTCATTTACCTGTCCATCTCCACTTCTGCCTCAACTCATCTACTATTAAACTAGCTGCTCCCAAAACCAATCTCCCATTCTTCAGAAGTTTCAGTTCATCCAAAACTCTGTTGCCCGAACACAATCTTGCACTAAGTCCCTTTCACCCATCCCCACATTGTTGCTGTCGATTTCCCAGCTTTTCACTCTAATGGTTTACATCCCTCCATTGCCTTGCTCCCTCCCACCTCTGTAATCAGCTGTATTCCTACAAAACTGCCCATCCGACCACCCTGCCCCACTCCCCACAACGCCCACTTACTCTACTGAACACTCGAATCCTCCAAAACTGACCTCTGGTGCACCCCATTCCTTCACCCATCGGTTGGCAGCCTCAGGCCCCTTCCGAAATCCCTCCATCATCCCTGTTCCTTTCAGACACTCTTTAAAACCAACTGAGACTAAAGTGCTGGTGACTGCTCCTCAGATGCCTTCCCTTGGCAGTGTTCACTTTTGTCGGGTTAGACCAAAGAAGCAATTTGGGGTCTCTTTATTGAAAGGTTTAATATAAATGCTCATTGCTGCTCTGACTCACCAATCTAACCACAATAGTTCACCATAACTCACCGATCTAATTGCATCGGGTCACCATCTAGAACATTCTGTAAAATCACTTCTGCTGCAACATCGCCAGCATATCCAGCTCCCCAGCCCAGAGTGTTGGACAAGTCATTCCCAGTTCCAAGAGGGAGAATAGCCACATGTGGAATGTATTGGTCCTGTCCCTAAACAAAGAGAACATTAGCTTTAACCGCTAGTGACAGACTGAAACAGGTGTTGCCAATATCAAGACACCAACCAGAGATTCAGCAATGAGATGCGTCAAACGATCACTAATTTAGCCAAGACTGAATTTGTAGCCCCGTGCTGTACCTGTCCTGGGAGTGTTTGATGGAGACAGTGTAGAGGGAGCTTTACTCTGTATCTAACTCCATGCTGTACCTGTCCTGGGAGTGTTTGATGGGGACACTGTAGAGGGAACTTTACTCTGTATCTAACCCCGTGCTGTACCTGTCCTGGGAGTGTTTGATGGAGACAGTGTAGAGGGAGCTTTACTCTGTATCTAACTCCATGCTGTACCTGTCCTGGGAGTGTTTGATGGGGACAGTGTAGAGGGAACTTTACTCTGTATCTAACCCCGTGCTGTACCTGTCCTGGGAGTGTTTGATGGGGACAGCGTAGAGGGAGATTTACTCTGTATCTAACCCCGTGCTGTACCTGACCTGGGAGTGTTTGATGGGGACAGTGTAGAGGGAGCTTTACTCTGTATCTAACCCCGTGCTATACCTGTCCTGGGAGTGTTTGATGGGGATAGGGTAGCAAGAGCTTTACTCTGTATCTAACCTCATGCTGTACCTGTCCTGGGAGTGTTTGATGGGGATACTGTAAAGGGAGGTTTACTCTGTATCTAACCCCGTGCTGTCCCTGTCCTGGGAGTGTTTGATGGGGACAGTGTAGAGGCAGCTTTACTCTGTATCTAACCCAGTGCTGTACCTGTCCTGGGAGTATTTGATGGGGATAGTGTAGAGGGAGGTTTATTCTGTATCTAACCCCGTGCTGTCCCTGTCCAGGGAGTGTTTGATGGGGACAATGTAGAGAGAGCTTTACCTTGTATCCAACCCCATGCTGTACCTGCCCTGGGAGTGTTTGATGGGAAATTATAGAGGGAGCTGTACTCTGTATCTAACCCCGTGCTGTACCTGTCCTGGGAGTGTTTGATGGGGATAGGGTAGCAAGAGCTTTACTCTGTATCTAAACTCATTCTGTACCTGTCCTGGGAGTGTTTGATGGGGATTCTGTAAAGGGAGGTTTACTCTGTATCTAACCCCGTGCTGTCCCTGTCCTGGGAGTGTTTGATGGGGACAGTGTAGAGGCAGCTTTACTCTGTATCTAACCCCATGCTGTCCCTGTCCTGGGAGTGTTTGATAGGGACCTTGTAGAGGCAGCTTTACTCTGTATCTAATCCCGTGCTGTACCTGTCCTGGGAGTGTTTGATGGGGACAATGTAGAGAGAGCTTTAGTCTCTATCCATCCCCATGCTGTCCCTGCCCTTGGAGTGTTTGATGGAAAAGTACAGAGGGAGCTTTACTCTGTATCTAACCCCGTGCTGTACCTGTTCTGGGAGTGTTTGATGGGGACGGTGTAGAGCGAGCTTTACTTTGTATCTAAGCCCGTGCTGTAGCTGTTCTGGGAGTGTTTGATGAGGACAGTGTAGACGGAGCTTCACGCTGTATATAACCCCGTGCTGTACATGTCCTGGCAGTGCTTGATGGGGACAGTGCAGAGGGAGCTTTACTCTGGTTCTAACCCCGCGCTGTACCTGTCCTGCGAATGTTTGATGGGGACAGTGTGGAGGGAGCTTTACTCTGTATCTAACTCTGTGCTGTAACTGTCCTGGGAGTGCTTGCATGGGACAGTGTAGAGGGAACTTTACTCTGTATCTAACCCCACGCTGTACCTGTCCTGGGAGTCTTTGATGGGGACGGTGTAGAGGGAACTTTACTCTGTATCTAACCCCGTGCTGCACCTGCCCTGAGAGTCTTTGATGGGGACGGTGTAGAGGGAGCTTTACTCTGTACCTAACACCGTGATGTAGCTGTCCTGGGAGTGTTTGATGGGGACGGTGTAGAGCGATCTTTACTCTATATCTAACCCCGTGCTGTACCTGTCCTGGGAGTGTTTGATGGGGACAGTGTAGAGGGAGCTTTACTCTGTATCTAACTCTGTGCTGTAACTGTCCTGGGAGTGTTTGCATGGGACAGTGTAGAGGGAACGTTACTGTGTATCTAACCCCACGCTGTACCTGTCCTGCGAATGTTTGATGGGGACAGTGCAGAGGGAGCTTTACGCTGTATCTAACTCCGTGCTGTACCTGTCCTGGGAGTCTTTGATGGGGACGGTGTAGAGGGAGCTTTACACTGTATCTAACCCTGTGCTGTACCTGTCCTGGGAGTGTTTGATGGGGCCAGTGTAGAGGGAGCTTTACTCTGTATCTAACTCAGTGCTGTACCTGTCCTGGGAGAGTTTGATGGGGACAGTGTAGAGGCAGCTTAACTCTGTATCTAACCCCGTGCTGTCCCTGTCCTGGGAGTGTTTGATGGGGACGGTGTAGAGAGAGCTTTACTCTGATTCTAACCCCGTACTGTACCTGTTCTGGGAGTGTTTGATGGGGACAGTGTGGAGGGAGCTTTACTCTGTATCTAACCCCGTGCTGTACCTGTCCTGGGAGTGTTTGATGGGGACAGTGTGGAGGGAGCTTTACTCTGTATCTAACCCCGTGCTGTACCTGTCCTGGGAGTGTTTGATGGGGACAGTGTAGAGCGAGCTTTACTCTGTATCTAACCCCGTGCTGTACCTGTCCTGGGAGTGTTTGATGGGGACAGTGTAGAGCGAGCTTTACTCTGTATCTAACCCCGTGCTGTACCTGTCCTGGGAGTGTGTGATGGGGACAGTGTCGATGGGGCTTTACTCTGTATCTAACCCCGTGCTGTACCTGCCCTGGGAGTCTTTGATGGGGACGGTTTAGAGGGAGCTTTACTCCGTAACTAACCCCACTGCGGCCCCTGTCCTGGGACTGTTTGATGGGGACGGTGTAGAGGGAGCTTTACTCTGTATCTAAACTTGTGCTGTACCTGTCCTGGGAGTGTTTGATGGGGACAATGTAGAGTGAGCTTTAGTCTCTATCCAACCCCATGATGTACCTGCCCTGGGAGTGTTTGATGGGGACAGTGTAGAGAGAGATTTACTCTGTATCTAACCCCGTGCTGTACCTGTTCTGGGAGTGTTTGATGGGGACAGTGTAGAGGGAGATTTACTCTGTATCTAACCCCGTGCTGTACCTGTCCTGGGAGTGTTTGATGGGGACGGTGTAGAGGGAGCTTTACTCTGTATCTAACCCCGTGCTGTACCTGTCCTGGGAGTGTTTGATGGGGACGGTGTAGAGAGAGCTTTACCCTGTATCTAACCCCGTACTGTACCTGTTCTGGGAGTGTTTGATGGGGACAGTGTAGAGGGAGCTTTACTCTGTATCTAACTCAGTGCTGTAACTGTCCTGGGAGTGTTTGCATGGGACAGTGTAGAGGGAACTTTACTCTGTATCTAACCCCATGCTGTACCTGTCCTGCGAATGTTTGATTGGGACAGTGCAGAGGGAGCTTTACTCTGTATCTAACACCGTGATGTACCTGTCCTGGGAGTGTTTGATGGGGACGGTGTAGAGCGATCTTTACTCTGTATCTAACCCCATGCTGTACCTGTCCTGGGAGTGTTTGATGGGGATAGTGTAGAGGGAGGTTTACTCTGTATCTAACCCCGTGCTGTCCCTGTCCTGGGAGTGTTTGATGGGTACAGTGTAGAGAGAGCTTTAATCTGTATCCAACCCCATGCTGTACCTGCCCTGGGAATGTTTGATGGGGATAGTGTAGAGGGAGGTTTACTCTGTATCTAACCCCGTGCTGTCCCTGTCCTGGGAGTGTTTGATGGGTACAGTGTAGAGAGAGCTTTAATCTGTATCCAACCCCATGCTGTACCTGCCCTGGGAATGTTTGATGGGAAAGAACAGAGGGAGCTTTACTCTGTATCTTATCCCGTGCAGTACCTGTCCTGGGAGTGTTTGATGGGGATAGTGTAGCCAGAGCTTTACTCTGTATCTAACTCAGTGCTGTACCTGCCCAGGGAGTCTTTGATGGGGACGGTGTAGAGGGAGCTTTACTCTGTATCTAACCCCGTGCTGTACCTGTTCTGGGAGTGTTTGATGGGGACAGTGTAGAGAGAGCTTTACTCTGTATCTAACTCTGTGCTGTAACTGTCCTGGGAGCGTTTGCATGGGACAGTGTAGAGGGAACTTTACTCTGTATCTAACCCCACGCTGTACCTGTCCTGCGAACGTTTGATTGGGACAGTGCAGAGGCAGCTTTACTCTGTATCTAACCCCATGCTGTACCTGCCCTGGGAGTGTTTGATGGGGACAGTGTAGGGGGAGCTTTACTCTGTATCTAACCCCGTGCTGTACCTGTCCTGGGAGTGTTTGATGGGGACGGTATAGAGGGTGATTTACTCTGTATCTAAGCCCGTGCTGTACCTGTCCTGGGAGTGTTTGATGAGGACAGTGAAGAGGGAACTTTACTCAACATCTAACCCCGTGCTGTACCTGCCCTTGGAGTCTTTGATGGGGACGGTTTAGAGGGAGCTTTACTCCGTAACTAACCCCACTGCAGCCCCTGTCCTGGGACTGTTTGATGGGGACGGTGTAGAGAGAGCTTTAGTCTCTATCCAACCCCATGATGTACCTGCCCTGGGAGTGTTTGATGGGAAAGTATAAAGGGAGCTTTACTCTGTATCTAACCCCGTGCTGTACCTGTCCTGTGAGTGTTTGATGGAATCAGTGTAGAGGGAGCTTTACTCTGTATCTAACCCCGTGCTGTACCTGTCCTGGGAGTGTTTGATGGGGATGGTGTAGAGGGAGCTTTACTCTGTATCTAACCCCGTGCTGTACCTGTCCTGGGAGTGTTTGATGGGTACAGTGTAGAGAGAGCTTTAATCTGAATCCAACCCCATGCTGTACCTGCCCTGGGAATGTTTGATGGGAAAGAATTGAGGGAGCTTTACTCTGTATCTAATCCCGTGCTGTACCTGTCCTGGGAGTGTTTGATGGGGACGGTGTAGAGGGAGATTTACTCTGTATCTAACCCCGTGCTGTACCTGTCCTGGGAGTGTTTGATGGGGACGGTGTAGAGGGAGATTTACTCTGTATCTAACCCCGTGCTGTCCCTGTCCTGGGAGTGTTTGCATGGGACAGTGTAGAGGGAACTTTACTCTGTATCTAACCCCACGCTGTACCTGTCCTGCGAACGTTTGATTGGGACAGTGCAGAGGCAGCTTTACTCTGTATCTAACCCCATGCTGTACCTGCCCTGGGAGTCTTTGATGGGGACGGTGTAGAGGGAGCTTTACTCTGTATCTAACACCGTGATGTACCTGTCCTGGGAGTGTTTGATGCGGACAGTGTAGAGGGAGCTTTACTCTGTATCTAACCCCGTGCGGTACCTGTCCTGGGAGTGTTTGATGGGGACAGTGTAGAGGGAGCTTTACTCTGTATCTAAGCCCGTGCTGTAGCTGTCCTGGGAGTGTTTGATGAGGACAGTGTAGAGGGAACTTTACTCAGCATCTAACCCCGTGCTGTACCTGCCCTTGGAGTCTTTGATGGGGACGGTTTAGAGGGAGCTTTACTCTGTATCTAAACTTGTGCTGTACCTGTCCTGGGAGTGTTTGATGGGGACAATGTAGAGAGAGCTTTAGTCTCTATCCAACCCCATGATGTACCTGCCCTGGGAGTGTTTGATGGGAAAGTATAGAGGGAGCTTTACTCTGTATCTAACCCTGTGCTGTACCTGTCCTGGGAGTGTTTGATTGGGACGGTGTAGAGGGAGGTTTACTCTGTATCTAACCCCGTGCTGTACCTGCCCTGGGAGTGTTTGATGGGGACAGTGTAGAGGGAACTTTACTCTGTATCTAACCCCGTGCTGTACCTGCCCTGGGAGTGTTTGATGGAGACAGTGTAGAGGGAGCTTTACTCTGTATCTAACCCCACGCTGTACCTGTCCTGCGAACGTTTGATTGGGACAGTGCAGAGAGAGCTTTACTCTGTATCTAACCCCGTGCTGTACCTGTCCTGGGAGTGTTTGATGGGGACAGTGTAGAGGGAGCTTTACTCTGTATCTAACCCCGTGCTGTACCTGTCCTGGGAGTGTTTGATGGGGTCAGTGTAGAGGGAGCTTTACTCTGTATCTAACAGCGTGATGTACCTGTCCTGGGAGTGTTTGAGGCGGACGGTGTAGAGCGAGCTTTACTCTGTATCTAAGCCCATGCTGTAGGTGTCCTGGGAGTGTTTGATGGGGACAATGTAGAGAGAGCTTTAGTCTCTATCCAACCCCATGATGTACCTGCCCTGGGAGTGTTTGATGGGAAAGTATAGAGGGAGCTTTACTCTGTATCTAACCCCGTGCTGTACCAGTTCTGGGAGTGTTTGATGGGGACGGTGTAGAGAGAGCTTTACTCTGTATCTAACCCCGTACTGTACCTGTTCTGGGAGTGTTTGATGGGGACAGTGTAGAGGGAGCTTTACTCTGTATCTAACTCTGTGCTGTAACTGTCCTGGAAGTGCTTGCATGGGACAGTGTAGAGGGAACTTTACTCTGTATCTAACCCCACGCTGTACCTGTCCTGGGAGTCTTTGATGGGGACGGTGTAGAGGGAACTTTACTCTGTATCTAACCCCGTGCTGTACCTGTCCTGGGAGTGTTTGGTGGGGACAGTGTAGAGCGAGCTTTACTCTGTATCTAAGCCCGTGCTGTAGCTGTCCTGGGAGTGTTTGATGAGGACAGTGTAGAGGGAGCTTTACTCAGCATCTAACCCCATGCTGTACCTGCCCTGGGAGTCTTTGATGGGGACGGTTTAGAGGGAGCTTTACTCCGTAACTAACCCCACTGCGGCCCCTGTCCTGGGACTGTTTGATGGGGACGGTGTAGAGGGAGCTTTACTCTGTATCTAAACTTGTGCTGTACCTGTCCTGGAAGTGTTTGATGGGGACAATGTAGAGAGAGCTTTAGTCTCTATCCAACCCCATGATGTACCTGCCCTGGGAGTGTTTGATGGGAAAGTATAGAGGGAGCTTTACTCTGTATCTAACCCCGTGCTGTACCTGTTCTGGGAGTGTTTGATGGGGACGGTGTAGAGAGAGCTTTACTCTGTATCTAACCCCGTACTGTACCTGTCCTGGGAGTGTTTGCATGGGACAGCGTAGAGGGAACTTTACTCTGTATCTAACCCCGTGCTGTACCTGTCCTGGGAGTGTTTGATGGGGACGGTGTAGAGCGATCTTTACTCTGTATCTAACCCCATACTGTACCTGTCATGGGAGTGTTTGATGGGGATAGTGTAGAGGGAGGTTTACTCTGTAGCTAACCCCGTGCTGTCCCTGTCCTGGGAGTGTTTGATGGGTACAGTGTAGAGAGAGCTTTAATCCGTATCCAACCCCATGCTGTACCTGCCCTGGGAATGTTTGATGGGAAAGAATAGAGGGAGCTTTACTCTGTATCTAATCCTGTGCTGTACCTGTCCTGGGAGTGTTTGATGGGGATAGTGTAGCCGGAGCTTTACTCTGTATCTAACCCTGTGCTGTACCGGCCCTGGGAGTCTTTGATGGGGACGGTGTAGAGGGAGCTTGACTCTGTACCTAACCCGATTTTTAGCTGCCCTGGAGGTGTTTGATGGGCATGATGTAGAGGAAGCTTTACTCTGTATCTAACCCCGTGCTGTACCTGCCCTGGGAGTGTTTGATGGGGATGGTGTAGAGCGAGCTGTACTCTGTATCTAACCCCGTGCTGTACCTGTCCTGGGAGTGTTTGGTGAGGACAGTGCACAGGGAGCTTTACTCTGTATATAACTCTGTGCTGTAACTGTCCTGGGAGTGTTTGCATGGGACAGTGTAGAGGGAACTTTACTCTGTATCTAACCCCGTGCTGTACCTGCCCTGGGAGTGTTTGATGGGGATGGTGTAGAGCGAGCTGTACTCTGTATCTAACCCCGTGCTGTACCTGTCCTGGGAGTGTTTGGTGAGGACAGTGCACAGGGAGCTTTACTCTGTATATAACTCTGTGCTGTAACTGTCCTGGGAGTGTTTGCATGGGACAGTGTAGAGGGAACTTTACTCTGTATCTAACCCCACGCTGTACCTGTCCTGCGAATGTTTGATGGGGACAGTGCAGAGGGAGATTTACTCTGTATCTAACCCCGTGCTGTACCTGCCCTGGGAGTATTTGATGGGGACGGTGTAGAGGGAGGTTTACTCTGTATCTAACACCGTGATGTACCTGTCCTGGCAGTGTTTGATGGGGACAGTGTAGAGGGAGCTTTACTCAGCATCTAAACCCGTGCTGTCCCTGTCCTGGGAATGTTTGATGGGGACAGTGCAGAGGGAGCTTTACTTTGTATCTAACCCCATGCTGTACCTGCCCTGGGAATGTTTGATGGGAAAGAATTGAGGGAGCTTTACTCTGTATCTAATCCCGTGCTGTACCTGTCATGGGAGTGTTTGATAGGGATAGTGTAGCCGGAGCTTTACTCTGTATCTAACCCCGTGCTGTACCTGTCCTGGGAGTGTTTGATGGGGACAGTGTAGAGGGAGGTTTACTCTGTATCTAACCCCGTGCTGTACATGTCCTGGGAATGTTTGATGGGGACAGTGTAGAGGGAGCTTTACTCTGTATCTAACCCCGTGCTGTACCTGCGCTGGGAGTGTTTGATGGGGACAGTGTAGAGGGCGCTTTACTCTGTATCTAACACCGTGCTGTACCTGTCCTGGGAGTGTTTTATGGGGACAGTGTAGAGGGAGCTTTACTCTGTATCTAACCCCGTGCAGTACCTGTTCTGGGAATGTTTGATGGGGACGGTGTAGAGAGAGCTTTACTCTGTATCTAACCCCGTGCTGTACCTGTCCTGGGAGTGTTTGATGGGGCCGGTGTAGAGAAAGCTTTACTCGGTATCTAACCCTGTGCTGTACCTGTCCTGGGAGTGTTTGATGGGGACAGTGCAGAGGGAGCTTTACTCTGTATCTAACCCCGTGCTGTCCCTGCCCTGGGAGTGTTTGATGGGGACGGTGTAGAGCGAGCTTTACTCTGTATCTAACCCCGTGCTGTACCTGTCCTGGCAGTGTTTGATGGGGACAGTGTAGAGGGAACTTTACTCTGTATCTAACACCGTGCTGTACCTGTCCTGGCAGTGTTTGATGGGGACAGTGTAGAGGGAGCTTTACTCTGTATCTAACCCCGTGCTGTCCCTGTCATGGGAGTGTTTGATGGGGACAGTGTAGAGAGCGCTTTACTCTGTATCCAACCCCATGCTGTACCTGCCCTGGGAATGTTTGATGGGAAAGTATAGAGGGAGCTTTATTCTGTATCTAACCCCGTGCTGTACCTGTCCTGGGAGTGTTTGAGGCGGACGGTGTAGAGCGAGCTTTGCTCTGTATCTAAGCCCGTGCTGTAGCTGTCCTGGGAGTGTTTGATGAGGACAGTGTAGAGGGAACTTTACTCAGCATCTAACCCCGTGCTGCACCTGCCCTTGGAGTCTTTGATGGGGACGGTTTAGAGGGAGCTTTACTCCGTAACTAACCCGACTGCGGCCCCTGTCCTGGGACTGTTTGATGGGGACGGTGTAGAGGGAGCTTTACTCTGTATCTAAACTTGTGCTGTACCTGTCCTGGGAGTGTTTGATGGGGACAATGTAGAGTGATCTTTAGTCTCTATCCAACCCCATGATGTACCTGCCCTGGGAGTGTTTGATGGGAAAGTATAGAGGGAGCTTTACTCTGTATCTAACCCCGTGCTGTACCTGTTCTGGGAGTGTTTGATGGGGACGGTGTAGAGGGAGCTTTACTCTGTATCTAACCCCGTGCTGTACCTGCCCTGGGAGTCTTTGATGGGGACGGTGTAGAGGGAGCTTTACTCTGTATCTAACCCCGTGCTGTACCTGTCCTGGGAGTGTTTGATGGGGACGGTGTAGAGCGATCTTTACTCTGTATCTAACCCCATGCTGTACCTGTCCTGGGAGTGTTTGATGGGGATAGTGTAGAGGGAGGTTTACTCTGTATCTAACCCCGTGCTGTCCCTGTCCTGGGAGTGTTTGATGGGTACAGTGTAGAGAGAGCTTTAATCTGTATCCAACCCCATGCTGTACCTGCCCTGGGAATGTTTGATGGGAAAGAATAGAGGGAGCTTTACTCTGTATCTAATCCCGTGCTGTACCTGTCCTGGGAGTGTTTGATGGGGATAGTGTAGCCGGAGCTTTACTCTGTATCTAACCCTGTGCTGTACCGGCCCTGGGAGTCTTTGATGGGGACGGTGTAGAGGGAGCTTTACTCTGTACCTAACCCGATTTTTAGCTGCCCTGGAGGTGTTTGATGGGGATGATGTAGAGGAAGCTTTACTCTGTATCTAAACCCGTGCTGTACCTGCCCTGGGAGTCTTTGATGGGGACGGTGTAGAGGGAGCTTAACTCTGTATCTAACCCCGTGCTGTACCTGTCCTGGCAGTGTTTGATGGGGATGGTGTAGAGCGAGCTTTACTCTGTATCTTACCCCGTGCTGTACCTGTCCTGGGAGTGTTTGATGAGGACAGTGCAGAGGGAGCTTTACTCTGTATCTAACCCCGTGCTGTACCTGTCCTGGGAGTGTTTGATGGAGACAGTGTAGAGGGACCTTTACTCAGCATCTAAACCCGTGCTGTTCCTGTCATGGGAGTGTTTGATGGGGACAGTGTAGAGGGAGCTTTACTTTGTATCTAACCCCATGCTGTACCTGTCCTGGGAGTGTTTGATGGGGACAGTGTAGAGGGAGCTTTACTCTGTATCTAACCCCGTGCTGTACCTGTCCTGGGAGTGTTTGAGGCGGACGGTGTAGAGCGAGCTTTGCTCTGTATCTAAGCCCGTGCTGTAGCTGTCCTGGGAGTGTTTGATGAGGACAGTGTAGAGGGAACTTTACTCAGCATCTAACCCCGTGCTGCACCTGCCCTTGGAGTCTTTGATGGGGACGGTTTAGAGGGAGCTTTACTCCGTAACTAACCCGACTGCGGCCCCTGTCCCGGGACTGTTTGATGGGGACGGTGTAGAGGGAGCTTTACTCTGTATCTAAACTTGTGCTGTACCTGTCCTGGGAGTGTTTGATGGGGACAATGTAGAGGGAGCTTTACTCTGTATCTAACTCTGTGCTGTAACTGTCCTGGGAGTGTTTGCATGGGACAGTGTAGAGGGAACTTTACTCTGTATCTAACCCCATGCTGTACCTGTCCTGGGAGTGTTTGATGGGGACAGTGCAGAGGGAGCTTTACTCTGTATCTAACACCGTGATGTACCTGTCCTGGCAGTGTTTGATGGGGACGGTGTAGAGCGATCTTTACTCTGTATCTAACCCCATGCTGTACCTGTCATGGGAGCGTTTGATGGGGATAGTGTAGAGGGAGGTTTACTCTGTAGCTAACCCCGTGCTGTCCCTGTCCTGGGAGTGTTTGATGGGTACGGTGTAGAGAGAGCTTTAATCTGTATCCAACCCCATGCTGTACCTGCCCTGGGAATGTTTGATGGGAAAGAATAGAGGGACCTTTACTCTGTATCTAATCCCGTGCTGTACCTGTCCTGGGAGTGTTTGATGGGGATAGTGTAGCCGGAGCTTTACTCCGTATCTAACCCTGTGCTGTACCGGCCCTGGGAGTCTTTGATGGGGACGGTGTAGAGGGAGCTTTACTCTGTACCTAACCCGATTTTTAGCTGCCCTGGAGGTGTTTGATGGGGATGATGTAGAGGAAGCTTTACTCTGTATCTAACCCCGTGCTGTACCTGCCCTGGGAGTCTTTGATGGGGACGGTGTAGAGGGAGCTTTACTCTGTATCTAACCCCGTGCTGTACCTGTCCTGGCAGTGTTTGATGGGGATGGTGTAGAGCGAGCTTTACTCTGTATCTTACCCCGTGCTGTACCTGTCCTGGGAGTGTTTGATGGGGACAGTGCACAGGGAGCTTTACTCTGTATCTAACCCCGTGCTGTACCTGTCCTGGGATTTTTTGATGAGGACAGTGCACAGGGAGCTTTACTCTGTATCTAACTCTGTGCTGTAACTGTCCTGGGAGTGTTTGCATGGGACAGTGTAGAGGGAACTTTACTCTGTATCTAACCCCACGCTGTACCTGTCCTGCGAATGTTTGATGGGGACGGTGTAGAGGGAGCTTTACTCTGTATCTAACCCCGTGCTGTACCTGCCCTGGGAGTATTTGATGGGGACGGTGTAGAGGGAGGTTTACTCTGTATCTAACACCGTGATGTACCTGTCCTGGCAGTGTTTGATGGGGACAGTGTAGAGGGAGCTTTACTCAGCATCTAAACCCGTGCTGTACCTGTCCTGGGAGTGTTTGATGGGGACAGTGTACAGGAAGCTTTACTCTGTATCTAACCCCGTGCTGTCCCTGTCATGGGAGTGTTTGATGGGGATAGTGTAGAGGGAGCTTTACTTTGTATCTAAACCCATGCTGTACCTGCCCTGGGAGTGTTTGATGGGGATAGTATAGAGGGAGCTTTACTCTGTATCTAATCCCGTGCTGTACCTGTCCTGGGAGTGTTTGATAGGTATAGTGTAGCCGGAGCTTTACTCTGTATCTAACCCCGTGCTGTACCTGTCCTGGGAGTGTTTGACGGGGACAGTGTAGAGGGAGGTTTACTCTGTATCTAACCCCGTGCTGTACATGTCCTGGGAATGTTTGATGGGGACAGTGTAGAGGGAGCTTTACTCTGTATCTAACCCCGTGCTGTACCTGCGCTGGGAGTGTTTGATGGGGACAGTGTAGAGGGCGCTTTACTCTGTATCTAACACCGTGCTGTACCTGTCCTGGGAGTGTTTTATGGGGACAGTGTAGAGGGAGCGTTACTCTGTATCTAACCCCGTGCTGTACCTGTCCTGGGAGTGTTTGATGGGGCCGGTGTAGAGAAAGCTTTACTCGGTATCTAACCCTGTGCTGTACCTGTCCTGGGAGTGTTTGATGGGGACATCGTTGAGGGAGCTTTACTCTGTATCTAACCCCGTGCTGTACCTGCCCTGGGAGTGTTTGATGGAGACGGTGTAGAGGGAGCTTTACTCTGTATCTAACCCCGTGCTGTACCTGTCCTGGCAGTGTTTGATGGGGACAGTGTAGAGGGAGCTTTACTCAGCATCTAAACCCGTGCTGTCCCTGTCATGGGAGTGTTTGATGGGGACAGTGTAGAGAGCGCTTTACTCTGTATCCAACCCCATGCTGTACCTGCCCTGGGAATGTTTGATGGGAAAGTATAGAGGGAGCTTTATTCTGTATCTAACCCCGTGCTGTCCCTGTCATGGGAGTGTTTGATGGGGACGGTGTAGAGCGAGCTTTACTCTGTATCTAACCCTGTGCTGTACCTGCCCTGGGACTGTTTGATGGGGACAGTGTAGAGCGCGCTTTACTCTGTATCTAACCCTGTGCTGTACCTGCCCTGGGAGTGTTTGATGGAGACAGTGTAGAGGGAAATTTACTCTGTACCTAACCCCATGTTTAGCTGCCCTGGAAGTGTTTGATGGGGATGAGTTAGAGGGTGATTTACTCTGTATCTAACCCCGTGCTGTACCTGCCCTGGGAGTCTTTGATGGGGACGGTGTAGAGGGAGCTTTACTCTGTATCTAACCCCGTGCTGTACCTGTTCTGGGAGTGTTTGATTGGGACAGTGTAGAGGGTGCTTTACTCTGTATCTAAACCCGTGCTGTACCTGCCCTGGGAGTCTTTGATGGGGATGGTGTAGAGGGAGCTTTACTCTGTATCTAACCCCGTGCTGTACCTGTCCTGGGAGTGTTTGATGGGGATGGTGTAGAGCGAGCTTTACTCTGTATCTAACCCCGTGCTGTACCTGTTCTGGGAGTGTTTGATGGGGACGGTGTAGAGAGAGCTTTACTCTGTATCTAACCCCGTGCTGTACCTGTCCTGGGAGTGTTTGATGGGGATGGTGTAGAGCGAGCTTTACTCTGTATCTAACCCCGTGCTGTACCTGTTCTGGGAGTGTTTGATGGGGACGGTGTAGAGAGAGCTTTACTCTGTATCTAACCCCGTACTGTACCTGTTCTGGGAGTGTTTGATGGGGACAGTGTAGAGGGAGCTTTACTCTGTATCTAACTCTGTGCTGTAACTGTCCAGGGAGTGTTTGCATGGGACAGTGTAGAGGGAACTTTACTCTGTATCTAACCCCGTGCTGTACCTGCCCTGGGAGTGTTTGATGGCGACAGTGTAGAGGGAGCTTTACTCTGTATCTAACCCCGTGCTGTACCTGTCCTGGGAGTGTTTGATGGGGACAGTGTAGCAGGAGGTTTACTCTGTATCTAACCCCGTGCTGTACCTGCCCTGGGAGTGTTTGATGGGGACAGTGTAGGGGGAGCTTTACTCTGTATCTAACCCCGTGCTGTACCTGTCCTGGGAGTGTTTGATGGGGACGGTATAGAGGGTGATTTACTCTGTATCTAAGCCCGTGCTGTACCTGTCCTGGGAGTGTTTGATGAGGACAGTGAAGAGGGAACTTTACTCAACATCTAACCCCGTGCTGTACCTGCCCTTGGAGTCTTTGATGGGGACGGTTTAGAGGGAGCTTTACTCCGTAACTAACCCCACTGCAGCCCCTGTCCTGGGACTGTTTGATGGGGACGGTGTAGAGAGAGCTTTAGTCTCTATCCAACCCCATGATGTACCTGTCCTGGGAGTGTTTGATGGGCACAGTGTAGAGGGAGATTTACTCTGTATCTAACCCTGTGCTGTACCTGCCCTGGGAGTGTTTGATGGGAAAGTATAAAGGGAGCTTTACTCTGTATCTAACCCCGTGCTGTACCTGTCCTGGGAGTGTTTGCATGGGACAGTGTAGAGGGAACTTTACTCTGTATCTAACCCCGTGCTGTACCTGTCCTGGGAGTGTTTGATGGGGACAGTGCAGAGGGAGCTTTACTCTGTATCTAACCCTGTGCTGTACCTGCCCTGGGAGTGTTTGATGGGGATGGTGTAGAGGGAGCTTTACTCTGTATCTAACCCTGTGCTGTACCTGTCCTGGGAGTGTTTGATGGGTACAGTGTAGAGAGAGCTTTACTCTGTATCTAACCCCGTGCTGTACCTGTCCTGGGAGTGTTTGATGGGAAAGAATTGAGGGAGCTTTACTCTGTATCTAACCCTGTGCCGTACCTGTCCTGGGAGTGTTTGATGGAGACAGTATAGAGGGAGGTTTACTCTGTATCTAACCCCGTGCTGTACCTGTCCTGGGAGTGTTTGATGGAGACAGTATAGAGGGAGGTTTACTCTGTATCTAACCCCGTGCTGTACCTGCCCTGGGAGTGTTTGATGGGGACAGTGTAGAGGGAGCTTTACTCTGTATCGTACCCCGTGCTGTACATGTCCTGGGAGTGTTTGATGGGGACAGTGTAGAGGGTTTACTCTGTATCTAACCCCGTGCTGTACCTGTCCTGGGAGTGTTTGATGGGGACGGTGTAGAGGGAGCTTTATTCTGTATCTAACCCCGTGCTGTACCTGTCCTGGGAGTGTTTGATGGGGACAGTATAGAGGGAGGTTTACTCTGTATCTAACCCCGTGCTGTACCTGCCCTGGGAGTGTTTGATGGGGACAGTGTAGAGGGAGCTTTACTCTGTATCGTACCCCGTGCTGTACATGTCCTGGGAATGTTTGATGGGGACAGTGTAGAGGGACCTTTACTCTGTATGTAACCCCATGCTGTACCTGTCCTGGGAGTGTTTGATGGGGACAGTGTAGAGGGAGATTTACTCTGTATCTAACCCCGTGCTGTACCTGTCCTGGGAGTGTTTGATGGGGACAGTGTAGAGGGAGCTTTACTCTGTATCTAACCCCGTGCTGTACCTGTCCTGGGAGTGTTTGATGGAGACAGTGTAGAGGGAAATTTACTCTGTACCTAACCCCATGTTTAGCTGCCCTGGAAGTGTTTGATGGGGATGACTTAGAGGGAGATTTACTCTGTATCTAACCCCATGCTGCACCTGTCCTGGGAGTCTTTGATGGGGACGGTGTAGAGGGAGATTTACTCTGTATCTAACCCCGTACTGTACCTGTTCTGGGAGTGTTTGATTGGGACAGTGTAGAGGGAGCTTTACTCTGTATCTAACCCCGTGCAGTACCTGTTCTGGGAATGTTTCATGGGGACGGTGTAGAGAGAGCTTTACTCTGTATCTAACCCCGTGCTGTACCTGCCCTGGGAGTCTTTGATGGTGACAGTGTAGAGGGAACTTTACTCTGTATCTAAACCCGTGCTGTACCTGTACTGGGAGTGTTTGATGGGGACAGTGTAGAGGGAGCTTTACTCTGTATCTAACCCCGTGCTGTACCTGTCCTGGGAGTGTTTGATGGGGACAGTGTAGAGGGAGCTTTACTGTGTAGTACCTTATATTTCATTTCATCAATGGCATCCAGCACCCATCCCACTGTCCCATCACCACCACACACCAGCACTCTGGCTGCGTTGTTCGGCAGAAGCGTGCACAGCTGCAGAGCTTTATGTGGAGTTGAGGAGTCAAGATCAACCACCTGCCAAGAGAAACAATAATCGTTCAGGACTGAGGCTACAGGCCTTTCTGCAATCTCTCACGTACACACAGACTCGCACGGTTGTCACTGCTCCAGCTGCCAGTGCTGACACTGATGCTAATGCAAGTGTTTTTGCAGGGGTTACTGTGGCTCAGTGGTGACACTCTCGCAAGGATGTGTTCAGGTCACACGCCAGGCCCTCAAACCAGGCTGAATCGCACAGCGTAGTACCGAGGGGGTGCAGCGCGGCCCTAGGGTCAGAACCTAGGGTGGGAGGCACGGCACCGTCCAACCCGACGGTCAGAACGAGGGGGCGGCCTAGTCCGAGGGGAGGCAGCGTGGTCTGAGGGGCAGTACTGAGGAGGTGGGGCACTCTTGGGGGAGTAGTCTTTCAGATGAGGTGTTAAACTGGGGCCCATCAACCCTCTCAGTTAAAAAAATAGTAAGTTTGCTGCTCGGAAGGTGGCCTTTCAGCCCATTTTCTCCGTGCAAGACAAGAGCCTGTGACTCTTACTAATCCCACGTCCCAGCTCCTGATCCATAGCTCTGTAGTTTACGGCACCTCTAGTGCATATTCAAGTATTTTTTTAAGCTTGCTGAGGGTTTCTGCATCTACCAACCTTCCAGGTAGTGAATTCCAGATCTCACCACCCTCTGGATGTAAAACATTCACCTCATCTCCCCCTTAATCTTTCTACCAATTACTTTAAATATCTGCCCCCCAGTTATCACCTCTCTACTAAGGGTATTAGGTCCTTCCTAACCTATCTCTGACCCTCATCATTTTATACACCTCAATCAAATCTTCACTCTGCCTCTTCTGTTCCAAAGAAAACAAGACCAGTCTATCCAAACATTGGGTCAGCTGCCCTAATATCTCATTTGACTTGGAGTTTTCTTTTTGATAACACCCCTGAAACACCTTGGGATCTCCTACTTTTTTAAAAATTCTTTCATGGGATGTGGGCATCACTGACAAGGCCAGTATTGGAGGCAACTGGGACAGGGAGTCAGCCGCACCTAGAGGAGAGTGGGAGAGGAGGGCCCTGGGACAGGCAGTCAGCAGCACCTAGAGGAGAGTGTGAGAGGAGGACCCTGGGACAGTCAGCAGCACCTAGAGGAGAGGGTGAGAGGAGGACCCTGGGACAGTCAGCAGCACCTAGAGGAGAGTGTGAGAGGAGGGCCCTGGGACAGGCAGTCAGCAGCACCTAGAGGAGAGTGTGAGAGGAGGGCCCTGGGACAGGCAGTCAGCAGCACCTAGAGGAGAGTGAGAGAGGAGGACCCTGGGACAGGCAGTCAGTAGCACCTAGAGGAGAGTGTGAGAGGAGGACCCTGGGACAGACAGTCAGCAGCACCTAGAGGAGAGAGTGAGAGGAGGACCCTGGGACAGTCAGCAGCACCTAGAGGAGAGTGTGAGAGGAGGACCCTGGGACAGTCAGCAGCACCTAGAGGAGAGTGTGAGAGGAGGACCCTGGGACAGGCAGTCAGCAGCACCTAGAGGAGAGTGTGAGAGGAGGATCCTGGGACAGTCAGCAGCACCTAGAGGAGAGTGTGAGAGGAGGACCCTGGGACAGACAGTCAGCAGCACCTAGAGGAGAGTGTGAGAGGAGGGCCCTGGGACAGGCAGTCAGCAGCACCTAGAGGAGAGAGTGAGAGGAGGGCCCTGGGACAGTCAGCAGCACCTAGAGGAGAGTGTGAGAGGAGGACCCTGGGACAGGCAGTCAGCAGCACCTAGAGGAGAGTGTGAGAGGAGGACCCTGGGACAGTCAGCAGCACCTAGAGGAGAGTGTGAGAGGAGGACCCTGGGACAGACAGTCAGCAGCACCTAGAGGAGAGTGTGAGAGGAGGGCCCTGGGACAGGCAGTCAGCAGCACCTAGAGGAGAGAGTGAGAGGAGGGCCCTGGGACAGTCAGTCAGCAGCACCTAGAGGAGAGTGTGAGAGGAGGGCCCTGGCACAGTCAGTCAGCAGCACCTAGAGGAGAGTGTGAGAGGAGGTCCCTGGGACAGACAGTCAGCAGCACCTAGAGGAGAGTGTGAGAGGAGGACCCTGGGACAGTCAGCAGCACCTAGAGGAGAGTGTGAGAGGAGGACCCTGGGACAGTCAGCAGCACCTAGAGGAGAGTGTGATAGGAGGGCCCTGGTACAGGCAGTCAGCAGCACCTAGAGGAGAGTGTGAGAGGAGGACCCTGGGACAGACAGTCAGCAGCACCTAGAGGAGAGTGTGAGAGGAGGACCCTGGGACAGTCAGCAGCACCTAGAGGAGAGTGTGAGAGGAGGACCCTGGGACAGTCAGCAGCACCTGAAGGAGAGTGTGAGAGGAGGACCCTGGGACAGTCAGCAGCACCCAGAGGAGAGTGTGAGAGGAGGGCCCTGGGACAGGGAGTCAGCAGCACCTAGAGGAGAGTGTGAGAGGAGGACCCTGGGACAGTCAGCAGCACCTAGAGGAGAGTGTGAGAGGAGGATCCTGGGACAGGCAGTCAGCAGCACCTAGAGGAGAGTGTGAGAGGGGGACCCTGGGACAGACAGTCAGCAGCACCTAGAGGAGAGTGTGAGAGGAGGGCCCTGGCACAGGCAGTCAGCAGCACCTAGAGGAGAGAGTGAGAGAGGAGGACCCTGGGACAGTCAGCAGCACCTAGAGGAGAGTGTGAGAGGGGGACCCTGGGACAGACAGCAGCACCTAGAGGAGAGTGTGAGAGGAGGACCCTGGGACAGGTAGTCAGCAGCACCTAGAGGAGAGTTTGAGAGGAGGACCCTGGGACAGTCAGCAGCACCTAGAGGAGAGTGTGAGAGGAGGACCCTGGGACAGTCAGCAGCACCTAGAGGAGAGTGTGAGAGGAGGGCCCTGGGACAGACAGGCAGCACCTAGAGGAGAGTGTGAGAGGAGGACCCTGGGACAGGCAGCAGCACCTAGAGGAGAGTGTGAGAGGAGGGCCCTGGGACAGACAGTCAGCAGCACCTAGAGGAGAGAGAGAGAGGAGGACCCTGGGACAGTCAGCAGCACCTAGAGGAGAGTGAGAGAGGAGGACCCTGGGACAGTCAGCAGCACCTAGAGGAGAGTGTGAGAGGAGGGCCCTGGGACAGGCAGTCAGAAGCACCTAGAGGAGAGTGTGAGAGGAGGACCCTGGGACAGGCAGTCAGCAGCACCTAGAGGAGAGTGTGAGAGGAGGACCCTGGGACAGTCAGCAGCACCTAGAGGAGAGTGTGAGAGGAGGACCCTGGGACAGTCAGCAGCACCTAGAGGAGAGTGTGAGAGGAGGACCCTGGGACAGTCAGCAGCACCTAGAGGAGAGTGTGAGAGGAGGGCCCTGGGACAGTCAGCAGCACCTAGAGGAGAGTGTGAGAGGAGGACCCTGGGACAGACAGCAGCACCTAGAGGAGAGTGTGAGAGGAGGACCCTGGGACAGGCAGCAGCACCTAGAGGAGAGTGTGAGAGGAGGACCCTGGGACAGTCAGCAGCACCTAGAGGAGAGTGTGAGAGGAGGACCCTGGGACAGACAGTCAGCAGCACCTAGAGGAGAGTGTGAGAGGAGGGCCCTGGGACAGGCAGTCAGCAGCACCTAGAGGAGAGAGTGAGAGGAGGGCCCTGGGACAGTCAGTCAGCAGCACCTAGAGGAGAGTGTGAGAGGAGGGCCCTGGCACAGGCAGTCAGCAGCACCTAGAGGAGAGTGTGAGAGGAGGTCCCTGGGACAGACAGTCAGCAGCACCTAGAGGAGAGTGTGAGAGGAGGACCCTGGGACAGTCAGCAGCACCTAGAGGAGAGTGTGAGAGGAGGACCCTGGGACAGTCAGCAGCACCTAGAGGAGAGTGTGAGAGGAGGGCCCTGGCACAGGCAGTCAGCAGCACCTAGAGGAGAGTGTGAGAGGAGGACCCTGGGACAGACAGTCAGCAGCACCTAGAGGAGAGTGTGAGAGGAGGACCCTGGGACAGTCAGCAGCACCTAGAGGAGAGTGTGAGAGGAGGACCCTGGGACAGTCAGCAGCACCTGAAGGAGAGTGTGAGAGGAGGACCCTGGGACAGTCAGCAGCACCCAGAGGAGAGTGTGAGAGGAGGGCCCTGGGACAGGGAGTCAGCAGCACCTAGAGGAGAGTGTGAGAGGAGGACCCTGGGACAGTCAGCAGCACCTAGAGGAGAGTGTGAGAGGAGGATCCTGGGACAGGCAGTCAGCAGCACCTAGAGGAGAGTGTGAGAGGGGGACCCTGGGACAGACAGTCAGCAGCACCTAGAGGAGAGTGTGAGAGGAGGGCCCTGGCACAGGCAGTCAGCAGCACCTAGAGGAGAGAGTGAGAGAGGAGGACCCTGGGACAGTCAGCAGCACCTAGAGGAGAGTGTGAGAGGGGGACCCTGGGACAGACAGCAGCACCTAGAGGAGAGTGTGAGAGGAGGACCCTGGGACAGGTAGTCAGCAGCACCTAGAGGAGAGTTTGAGAGGAGGACCCTGGGACAGTCAGCAGCACCTAGAGGAGAGTGTGAGAGGAGGACCCTGGGACAGGTAGTCAGCAGCACCTAGAGGAGAGTGTGAGAGGAGGACCCTGGGACAGTCAGCAGCACCTAGAGGAGAGTGTGAGAGGAGGACCCTGGGACAGTCAGCAGCACCTAGAGGAGAGTGTGAGAGGAGGGCCCTGGGACAGACAGGCAGCACCTAGAGGAGAGTGTGAGAGGAGGACCCTGGGACAGGCAGCAGCACCTAGAGGAGAGTGTGAGAGGAGGGCCCTGGGACAGACAGTCAGCAGCACCTAGAGGAGAGAGTGAGAGGAGGACCCTGGGACAGTCAGCAGCACCTAGAGGAGAGTGAGAGAGGAGGACCCTGGGACAGTCAGCAGCACCTAGAGGAGAGTGTGAGAGGAGGGCCCTGGGACAGGCAGTCAGTAGCACCTAGAGGAGAGTGTGAGAGGAGGACCCTGGGACAGGCAGTCAGCAGCACCTAGAGGAGAGTGTGAGAGGAGGACCCTGGGACAGTCAGCAGCACCTAGAGGAGAGTGTGAGAGGAGGACCCTGGGACAGTCAGCAGCACCTAGAGGAGAGTGTGAGAGGAGGACCCTGGGACAGTCAGCAGCACCTAGAGGAGAGTGTGAGAGGAGGGCCCTGGGACAGTCAGCAGCACCTAGAGGAGAGTGTGAGAGGAGGACCCTGGGACAGACAGCAGCACCTAGAGGAGAGTGTGAGAGGAGGACCCTGGGACAGGCAGCAGCACCTAGAGGAGAGTGTGAGAGGAGGACCCTGGGACAGTCAGCAGCACCTAGAGGAGAGAGTGAGAGGAGGACCCTGGGACAGACAGTCAGCAGCACCTAGAGGAGAGTGTGAGAGGAGGACCCTGGGACAGTCAGCAGCACCTAGAGGAGAGTGTGAGAGGAGGACCCTGGGACAGACAGTCAGCAGCACCTAGAGGAGAGTGTGAGAGGAGGGCCCTGGGACAGGCAGTCAGCAGCACCTAGAGGAGAGTGTGAGAGGAGGACCCTGGGACAGACAGTCAGCACCTAGAGGAGAGTGTGAGAGGAGGGCACTGGGACAGACAGTCAGCAGCACCTAGAGGAGAGTGAGAGAGGAGGACCCTGGGACAGACAGTCAGCAGCACCTAGAGGAGAGTGTGAGAGGAGGACCCTGGGACAGTCAGCAGCACCTAGAGGAGAGTGTGAGAGGAGGACACTGGGACAGTCAGTCAGCAGCACCTAGAGGAGAGTGTGAGAGGAGGACCCTGGGACAGTCAGCAGCACCTAGAGGAGAGTGTGAGAGGAGGGCCCTGGGACAGTCAGTCAGCAGCACCTAGAGGAGAGTGCGAGAGGAGGACCCTGGGACAGTCAGTAGCACCTAGAGGAGAGTGTGAGAGGAGGACCCTGGGACAGTCAGCAGCACCTAGAGGAGAGTGTGAGAGGAGGACCCTGGGACAGGCAGCAGCACCTAGAGGAGAGAGTGAGAGGAGGGCCCTGGGACAGTCAGCAGCACCTAGAGGAGAGTGTGAGAGGGGGACCCTGGGACAGTCAACAGCACCTAGAGGAGAGTGTGAGAGGGGGACCCTGGGACAGTCAGCAGCACCTAGAGGAGAGTGTGAGAGGAGGACCCTGGGACAGGCAGCAGCACCTAGAGGAGAGTGTGAGAGGAGGGCCCTGGGACAGACAGTCAGCAGCACCTAGAGGAGAGAGTGAGAGGAGGGCCCTGGGACAGACAGTCAGCAGCACCTAGAGGAGAGTGTGAGAGGAGGAT
This sequence comes from Carcharodon carcharias, assembly GCF_017639515.1. Taxonomy (NCBI): domain Eukaryota; kingdom Metazoa; phylum Chordata; class Chondrichthyes; order Lamniformes; family Lamnidae; genus Carcharodon; species Carcharodon carcharias. The sequence continues at coordinate 66,322,248 of NC_054488.1, forward strand.
CCTGGGACAGTCAGCAGCACCTAGAGGAGAGTGTGAGAGGAGGACCCTGGGACAGTCAGCAGCACCTAGAGGAGAGTGTGGGAGGGGGACCCTGGGACAGTCAGTCAGCAGCACCTAGAGGAGAGTGTGAGAGGAGGACCCTGGGACAGTCAGCAGCACCTAGAGGAGAGTGTGAGAGGAGGACCCTGGGACAGACAGTCAGCAGCACCTAGAGGAGAGAGTGAGAGGAGAGCCCTGGGACAGACAGTCAGCAGCACCTAGAGGAGAGTGTGAGAGGAGGATCCTGGGACAGTCAGCAGCACCTAGAGGAGAGTGTGAGAGGAGGACCCTGGGACAGTCAGCAGCACCTAGAGGAGAGTGTGAGAGGGGGAGCCTGGGACAGTCAGTCAGCAGCACCTAGAGGAGAGAGTGAGAGGAGGACCCTGGGACAGACAGCAGCACCTAGAGGAGAGTGTGAGAGGAGGACCCTGGGACAGGCAGTCAGCAGCACCTAGAGGAGAGTGTGAGAGGAGGACCCTGGGACAGTCAGCAGCACCTAGAGGAGAGTGTGAGAGGAGGTCCCTGGGACAGACAGTCAGCAGCACCTAGAGGAGAGTGTGAGAGGAGGACCCTGGGACAGTCAGCAGCACCTAGAGGAGAGTGTGAGAGGAGGACCCTGGGACAGTCAGCAGCACCTAGAGGAGAGAGTGAGAGGAGGACCCTGGGACAGTCAGCAGCACCTAGAGGAGAGTGTGAGAGGAGGACCCTGGGACAGTCAGCAGCACCTAGAGGAGAGTGTGAGAGGAGGGCCCTGGAACAGACAGTCAGCAGCACCTAGAGGAGAGTGTGAGAGGAGGATCCTGGGACAGTCAGCAGCACCTAGAGGAGAGTGTGAGAGGAGGACCCTGGGACAGTCAGCAGCACCTAGAGGAGAGTGTGAGAGGGGGACCCTGGGACAGTCAGTCAGCAGCACCTAGAGGAGAGTGTGAGAGGAGGACCCTGGGACAGTCAGCAGCACCTAGAGGAGAGTGTGAGAGGAGGAGCCTGGGACAGACAGTCAGCAGCACCTAGAGGAGAGAGTGAGAGGAGGGCCCTGGGACAGACAGTCAGCAGCACCTAGAGGAGAGTGTGAGAGGAGGATCCTGGGACAGTCAGCAGCACCTAGAGGAGAGTGTGAGAGGAGGACCCTGGGACAGTCAGCAGCACCCAGAGGAGAGTGTGAGAGGGGGACCCTGGGACAGTCAGTCAGCAGCACCTAGAGGAGAGTGTGAGAGGAGGACCCTGGGACAGTCAGCAGCACCTAGAAGAGAGTGTGAGAGGAGGTCCCTGGGACAGACAGTCAGCAGCACCTAGAGGAGAGTGTGAGAGGAGGACCCTGGGACAGACAGTCAGCAGCACCTAGAGGAGAGTGTGAGAGGAGGACCCTGGGACAGGCAGTCAGCAGCACCTAGAGGAGAGTGTGAGAGGAGGACCCTGGGACAGTCAGCAGCACCTAGAGGAGAGTGTGAGAGGAGGGCCCTGGGACAGTCAGCAGCACCTAGAGGAGAGTGTGAGAGGAGGACCCTGGGACAGACAGCAGCACCTAGAGGAGAGTGTGAGAGGAGGACCCTGGGACAGTCAGCAGCACCTAGAGGAGAGTGTGAGAGGAGGACCCTGGGACAGACAGTCAGCAGCACCTAGAGGAGAGTGTGAGAGGAGGATCCTGGGACAGTCAGCAGCACCTAGAGGAGAGTGTGAGAGGAGGACCCTGGGACAGTCAGCAGCACCTAGAGGAGAGTGTGAGAGGGGGACCCTGGGACAGTCAGTCAGCAGCACCTAGAGGAGAGTGTGAGAGGAGGACCCTGGGACAGTCAGCAGCACCTAGAGGAGAGTGTGAGAGGAGGACCCTGGGACAGGCAGTCACCAGCACCTAGAGGAGAGAGTGAGAGGAGGACCCTGGGACAGACAGCAGCACCTAGAGGAGAGTGTGAGAGGAGGACCCAGGGACATTCAGCAGCACCTAGAGGAGAGAGTGAGAGGAGGACCCTGGGACAGTCAGCAGCACCTAGAGGAGAGTGTGAGAGGAGGACCCTGGGACAGTCAGCAGCACCTAGAGGAGAGTGTGAGAGGAGGACCCTGGGACAGGCAGCAGCACCTAGAGGAGAGTGTGAGAGGAGGGCCCTGGAACAGACAGTCAGCAGCACCTAGAGGAGAGTGTGAGAGGAGGATCCTGGGACAGTCAGCAGCACCTAGAGGAGAGTGTGAGAGGAAGACCCTGGGACAGTCAGCAGCACCTAGAGGAGAGTGTGAGAGGGGGACCCTGGGACAGTCAGTCAGCAGCACCTAGAGGAGAGTGTGAGAGGAGGACCCTGGGACAGTCAGCAGCACCTAGAGGAGAGTGTGAGAGGAGGACCCTGGGACAGACAGTCAGCGGCACCTAGAGGAGAGAGTGAGAGGAGGGCCCTGGGACAGACAGTCAGCAGCACCTAGAGGAGAGTGTGAGAGGAGGATCCTGGGACAGTCAGCAGCACCTAGAGGAGAGTGTGAGAGGAGGACCCTGGGACAGTCAGCAGCACCTAGAGGAGAGTGTGAGAGGGGGACCCTGGGACAGTCAGCAGCACCTAGAGGAGAGTGTGAGAGGAGGACCCTGGGACAGTCAGCAGCACCTAGAGGAGAGAGTGAGAGGAGGACCCTGGGACAGTCAGCAGCACCTAGAGGAGAGTGTGAGAGGAGGACCCTGGGACAGTCAGCAGCACCTAGAGGAGAGTGTGAGAGGAGGACCCTGGGACAGACAGTCAGCAGCACCTAGAGGAGAGTGTGAGAGGAGGACCCTGGGACAGGCAGTCAGCAGCACCTAGAGGAGAGTGTGAGAGGAGGACCCTGGGACAGTCAGCAGCACCTAGAGGAGAGTGTGAGAGGAGGACCCTGGGACATTCAGCAGCACCTAGAGGAGAGAGTGAGAGGAGGACCCTGGGACAGTCAGCAGCACCTAGAGGAGAGTGTGAGAGGAGGATCCTGGGACAGTCAGCAGCACCTAGAGGAGAGTGTGAGAGGAGGACCCTGGGACAGTCAGCAGCACCTAGAGGAGAGTGTGAGAGGAGGATCCTGGGACAGTCAGCAGCACCTAGAGGAGAGTGTGAGAGGAGGACCCTGGGACAGACAGTCAGCAGCACCTAGAGGAGAGTGTGAGAGGAGGACCCTGGGACAGGCAGTCAGCAGCACCTAGAGGAGAGTGTGAGAGGAGGACCCTGGGACAGGCAGTCAGCAGCACCTAGAGGAGAGTGTGAGAGGTGGATCCTGGGACAGTCAGCAGCACCTAGAGGAGAGTGTGAGAGGAGGACCCTGGGACAGTCAGCAGCACCTAGAGGAGAGTGTGAGAGGAGGACCCTGGGACAGTCAGCAGCACCTAGAGGAGAGTGTGAGAGGAGGACCCTGGGACAGTCAGCAGCACCTAGAGGAGAGTGTGAGAGGAGGATCCTGGGACAGTCAGCAGCACCTAGAGGAGAGTGTGAGAGGAGGACCCTGGGACAGTCAGCAGCACCTAGAGGAGAGTGTGAGAGGGGGACCCTGGGACAGTCAGTCAGCAGCACCTAGAGGAGAGTGTGAGAGGAGGACCCTGGGACAGTCAGCAGCACCTACAGGAGAGTGTGAGAGGAGGACCCTGGGACAGTCAGCAGCACCTAGAGGAGAGTGTGAGAGGAGGACCCTGGGACAGTCAGCAGCACCTAGAGGAGAGAGTGAGAGGAGGACCCTGGGACAGTCAGCAGCACCTAGAGGAGAGTGTGAGAGGAGGACCCTGGGACAGTCAGCAGCACCTAGAGGAGAGTGTGAGAGGAGGACCCTGGGACAGACAGTCAGCAGCACCTAGAGGAGAGTGTGAGAGGAGGACCCTGGGACAGGCAGTCAGCAGCACCTAGAGGAGAGTGTGAGAGGAGGACCCTGGGACAGTCAGCAGCACCTAGAGGAGAGTGTGAGAGGAGGGCCCTGGGACAGTCAGCAGCACCTAGAGGAGAGTGTGAGAGGAGGACCCTGGGACAGACAGCAGCACCTAGAGGAGAGTGTGAGAGGAGGACCCTGGGACAGTCAGCAGCACCTAGAGGAGAGTGTGAGAGGAGGACCCTGGGACAGGCAGTCAGCAGCACCTAGAGGAGAGTGTGAGAGGAGGACCCTGGGACAGGCAGTCAGCAGCACCTAGAGGAGAGTGTGAGAGGAGGACCCTGGGACAGTCAGCAGCACCTAGAGGAGAGTGTGAGAGGAGGGCCCTGGGACAGGCAGCAGCACCTAGAGGAGAGTGTGAGAGGAGGACCCTGGGACAGACAGCAGCACCTAGAGGAGAGTGTGAGAGGAGGACCCTGGGACAGTCAGCAGCACCTAGAGGAGAGTGTGAGAGGAGGACCCTGGGACAGACAGTCAGCAGCACCTAGAGGAGAGTGTGAGAGGAGGATCCTGGGACAGTCAGCAGCACCTAGAGGAGAGTGTGAGAGGAGGACCCTGGGACAGTCAGCAGCACCTAGAGGAGAGTGTGAGAGGGGGACCCTGGGACAGTCAGTCAGCAGCACCTAGAGGAGAGTGTGAGAGGAGGACCCTGGGACAGTCAGCAGCACCTAGAGGAGAGTGTGAGAGGAGGACCCTGGGACAGGCAGTCAGCAGCACCTAGAGGAGAGTGTGAGAGGAGGACCCTGGGACAGTCAGCAGCACCTAGAGGAGAGTGTGAGAGGAGGACCCAGGGACATTCAGCAGCACCTAGAGGAGAGAGTGAGAGGAGGACCCTGGGACAGTCAGCAGCACCTAGAGGAGAGTGTGAGAGGAGGATCCTGGGACAGTCAGCAGCACCTAGAGGAGAGTGTGAGAGGAGGACCCTGGGACAGTCAGCAGCACCTAGAGGAGAGTGTGAGAGGAGGGCCCTGGAACAGACAGTCAGCAGCACCTAGAGGAGAGTGTGAGAGGAGGATCCTGGGACAGTCAGCAGCACCTAGAGGAGAGTGTGAGAGGAAGACCCTGGGACAGTCAGCAGCACCTAGAGGAGAGTGTGAGAGGGGGACCCTGGGACAGTCAGTCAGCAGCACCTAGAGGAGAGTGTGAGAGGAGGACCCTGGGACAGTCAGCAGCACCTAGAGGAGAGTGTGAGAGGAGGACCCTGGGACAGACAGTCAGCGGCACCTAGAGGAGAGAGTGAGAGGAGGGCCCTGGGACAGACAGTCAGCAGCACCTAGAGGAGAGTGTGAGAGGAGGATCCTGGGACAGTCAGCAGCACCTAGAGGAGAGTGTGAGAGGAGGACCCTGGGACAGTCAGCAGCACCTAGAGGAGAGTGTGAGAGGGGGACCCTGGGACAGTCAGCAGCACCTAGTGGAGAGTGTGAGAGGAGGACCCTGGGACAGTCAGCAGCACCTAGAGGAGAGAGTGAGAGGAGGACCCTGGGACAGTCAGCAGCACCTAGAGGAGAGTGTGAGAGGAGGACCCTGGGACAGTCAGCAGCACCTAGAGGAGAGTGTGAGAGGAGGACCCTGGGACAGACAGTCAGCAGCACCTAGAGGAGAGTGTGAGAGGAGGACCCTGGGACAGGCAGTCAGCAGCACCTAGAGGAGAGTGTGAGAGGAGGACCCTGGGACAGTCAGCAGCACCTAGAGGAGAGTGTGAGAGGAGGACCCTGGGACAGTCAGCAGCACCTAGAGGAGAGAGTGAGAGGAGGACCCTGGGACAGTCAGCAGCACCTAGAGGAGAGTGTGAGAGGAGGATCCTTGGACAGTCAGCAGCACCTAGAGGAGAGTGTGAGAGGAGGACCCTGGGACAGTCAGCAGCACCTAGAGGAGAGTGTGAGAGGAGGATCCTGGGACAGTCAGCAGCACCTAGAGGAGAGTGTGAGAGGAGGACCCTGGGACAGGCAGTCAGCAGCACCTAGAGGAGAGTGTGAGAGGAGGACCCTGGGACAGGCAGTCAGCAGCACCTAGAGGAGAGTGTGAGAGGAGGACCCTGGGACAGGCAGTCAGCAGCACCTAGAGGAGAGTGTGAGAGGTGGATCCTGGGACAGTCAGCAGCACCTAGAGGAGAGTGTGAGAGGAGGACCCTGGGACAGTCAGCAGCACCTAGAGGAGAGTGTGAGAGGAGGACCCTGGGACAGTCAGCAGCACCTAGAGGAGAGTGTGAGAGGAGGACCCTGGGACAGTCAGCAGCACCTAGAGGAGAGTGTGAGAGGAGGATCCTGGGACAGTCAGCAGCACCTAGAGGAGAGTGTGAGAGGAGGACCCTGGGACAGTCAGCAGCACCTAGAGGAGAGTGTGAGAGGGGGACCCTGGGACAGTCAGTCAGCAGCACCTAGAGGAGAGTGTGAGAGGAGGACCCTGGGACAGTCAGCAGCACCTAGAGGAGAGTGTGAGAGGAGGACCCTGGGACAGTCAGCAGCACCTAGAGGAGAGTGTGAGAGGAGGACCCTGGGACAGTCAGCAGCACCTAGAGGAGAGAGTGAGAGGAGGACCCTGGGACAGTCAGCAGCACCTAGAGGAGAGTGTGAGAGGAGGACCCTGGGACAGTCAGCAGCACCTAGAGGAGAGTGTGAGAGGAGGACCCTGGGACAGACAGTCAGCAGCACCTAGAGGAGAGTGTGAGAGGAGGACCCTGGGACAGGCAGTCAGCAGCACCTAGAGGAGAGTGTGAGAGGAGGACCCTGGGACAGTCAGCACCTAGAGGAGAGTGTGAGAGGAGGGCCCTGGGACAGTCAGCAGCACCTAGAGGAGAGTGTGAGAGGAGGACCCTGGGACAGACAGCAGCACCTAGAGGAGAGTGTGAGAGGAGGACCCTGGGACAGGCAGCAGCACCTAGAGGAGAGTGTGAGAGGAGGACCCTGGGACAGGCAGTCAGCAGCACCTAGAGGAGAGTGTGAGAGGGGGACCCTGGGACAGTCATCAGCACCTAGAGGAGAGTGTGAGAGGAGGACCCTGGGACATTCAGCAGCACCTAGAGGAGAGAGTGAGAGGAGGACCCTGGGACAGTCAGCAGCACCTAGAGGAGAGTGTGAGAGGAGGGCCCTGGAACAGACAGTCAGCAGCACCTAGAGGAGAGTGTGAGAGGAGGATCCTGGGACAGTCAGCAGCACCTAGAGGAGAGTGTGAGAGGAAGACCCTGGGACAGTCAGCAGCACCTAGAGGAGAGTGTGAGAGGGGGACCCTGGGACAGTCAGTCAGCAGCACCTAGAGGAGAGTGTGAGAGGAGGACCCTGGGACAGTCAGCAGCACCTAGAGGAGAGTGTGAGAGGAGGACCCTGGGACAGACAGTCAGCGGCACCTAGAGGAGAGAGTGAGAGGAGGGCCCTGGGACAGACAGTCAGCAGCACCTAGAGGAGAGTGTGAGAGGAGGGCCCTGGAACAGACAGTCAGCAGCACCTAGAGGAGAGTGTGAGAGGAGGATCCTGGGACAGTCAGCAGCACCTAGAGGAGAGTGTGAGAGGAAGACCCTGGGACAGTCAGCAGCACCTAGAGGAGAGTGTGAGAGGGGGACCCTGGGACAGTCAGTCAGCAGCACCTAGAGGAGAGTGTGAGAGGAGGACCCTGGGACAGTCAGCAGCACCTAGAGGAGAGTGTGAGAGGAGGACCCTGGGACAGACAGTCAGCGGCACCTAGAGGAGAGAGTGAGAGGAGGGCCCTGGGACAGTCAGCAGCACCTAGAGGAGAGTGTGAGAGGAGGACCCTGGGACAGTCAGCAGCACCTAGAGGAGAGTGTGAGAGGGGGACCCTGGGACAGTCAGTCAGCAGCACCTAGAGGAGAGTGTGAGAGGAGGACCCTGGGACAGTCAGCAGCACCTAGAGGAGAGTGTGAGAGGAGGACCCTGGGACAGTCAGCAGCACCTAGAGGAGAGTATGAGAGGAGGACCCTGGGACAGTCAGCAGCACCTAGAGGAGAGAGTGAGAGGAGGACCCTGGGACAGTCAGCAGCACCTAGAGGAGAGTGTGAGAGGAGGACCCTGGGACAGTCAGCAGCACCTAGAGGAGAGTGTGAGAGGAGGACCCTGGGACAGACAGTCAGCAGCACCTAGAGGAGAGTGTGAGAGGAGGACTCTGGGACAGGCAGTCAGCAGCACCTAGAGGAGAGTGTGAGAGGAGGACCCTGGGACAGTCAGCAGCACCTAGAGGAGAGTGTGAGAGCAGGTCCCTGGGACAGTCAGCAGCACCTAGAGGAGAGTGTGAGAGGAGGGCCCTGGGGCAGAGAGCAGCACCTAGAGGAGAGTGTGAGAGGAGGACCCTGGGACAGGCAGCAGCACCTAGAGGAGAGTGTGAGAGGAGGACCCTGGGACAGGCAGTCAGCAGCACCTAGAGGAGAGTGTGAGAGGGGGACCCCGGGACAGTCATCAGCACCTAGAGGAGAGTGTGAGAGGAGGACCCTGGGACAGTCAGCACCTAGAGGAGAGAGTGAGAGGAGGACCCTGGGACAGTCAGCAGCACCTAGAGGAGAGTGTGAGAGGAGGGCCCTGGAACAGACAGTCAGCAGCACCTAGAGGAGAGTGTGAGAGGAGGATCCTGGGACAGTCAGCAGCACCTAGAGGAGAGTGTGAGAGGAAGACCCTGGGACAGTCAGCAGCACCTAGAGGAGAGTGTGAGAGGGGGACCCTGGGACAGTCAGTCAGCAGCACCTAGAGGAGAGTGTGAGAGGAGGACCCTGGGACAGTCAGCAGCACCTAGAGGAGAGTGTGAGAGGAGGACCCTGGGACAGACAGTCAGCGGCACCTAGAGGAGAGAGTGAGAGGAGGGCCCTGGGACAGACAGTCAGCAGCACCTAGAGGAGAGTGTGAGAGGAGGGCCCTGGAACAGACAGTCAGCAGCACCTAGAGGAGAGTGTGAGAGGAGGATCCTGGGACAGTCAGCAGCACCTAGAGGAGAGTGTGAGAGGAAGACCCTGGGACAGTCAGCAGCACCTAGAGGAGAGTGTGAGAGGGGGACCCTGGGACAGTCAGTCAGCAGCACCTAGAGGAGAGTGTGAGAGGAGGACCCTGGGACAGTCAGCAGCACCTAGAGGAGAGTGTGAGAGGAGGACCCTGGGACAGACAGTCAGCGGCACCTAGAGGAGAGAGTGAGAGGAGGGCCCTGGGACAGTCAGCAGCACCTAGAGGAGAGTGTGAGAGGAGGACCCTGGGACAGTCAGCAGCACCTAGAGGAGAGTGTGAGAGGGGGACCCTGGGACAGTCAGCAGCACCTAGAGGAGAGTGTGAGAGGAGGACCCTGGGACAGACAGTCAGCAGCACCTAGAGGAGAGTGTGAGAGGAGGATCCTGGGACAGTCAGCAGCACCTAGAGGAGAGTGTGAGAGGAGGACCCTGGGACAGTCAGCAGCACCTAGAGGAGAGTGTGAGAGGGGGACCCTGGGACAGTCAGTCAGCTGCACCTAGAGGAGAGTGTGAGAGGAGGTCCCTGGGACAGACAGTCAGCAGCACCTAGAGGAGAGTGTGAGAGGAGGACCCTGGGACAGTCAGCAGCACCTAGAGGAGAGTGTGAGAGGAGGACCCTGGGACAGTCAGCAGCACCTAGAGGAGAGAGTGAGAGGAGGACCCTGGAACAGACAGTCAGCAGCACCTAGAGGAGAGTGTGAGAGGAGGACCCTGGGACAGGCAGTCAGCAGCACCTAGAGGAGAGTGTGAGAGGAGGACCCTGGGACAGTCAGCAGCACCTAGAGGAGAGTGTGAGAGGAGGACCCTGGGACATTCAGCAGCACCTAGAGGAGAGAGTGAGAGGAGGACCCTGGGACAGTCAGCAGCACCTAGAGGAGAGTGTGAGAGGAGGATCCTGGGACAGTCAGCAGCACCTAGAGGAGAGTGTGAGAGGAGGACCCTGGGACAGTCAGCAGCACCTAGAGGAGAGTGTGAGAGGAGGATCCTGGGACAGTCAGCAGCACCTAGAGGAGAGTGTGAGAGGAGGACCCTGGGACAGTCAGCAGCACCTAGAGGAGAGTGTGAGAGGGGGACCCTGGGACAGTCAGTCAGCAGCACCTAGAGGAGAGTGTGAGAGGAGGACCCTGGGACAGTCAGCAGCACCTAGAGGAGAGTGTGAGAGGAGGACCCTGGGACAGTCAGCAGCACCTAGAGGAGAGTGTGAGAGGAGGACCCTGGGACAGGCAGTCAGCAGCACCTAGAGGAGAGTGTGAGAGGAGGACCCTGGGACAGTCAGCAGCACCTAGAGGAGAGTGTGAGAGGAGGGCCCTGGGACAGTCAGCAGCACCTAGAGGAGAGTGTGAGAGGAGGACCCTGGGACAGACAGCAGCACCTAGAGGAGAGTGTGAGAGGAGGACCCTGGGACAGGCAGTCAGCAGCACCTAGAGGAGAGTGTGAGAGGAGGACCCTGGGACAGTCAGCAGCACCTAGAGGAGAGTGTGAGAGGAGGGCCCTGGGACAGTCAGCAGCACCTAGAGGAGAGTGTGAGAGGAGGACCCTGGGACAGACAGCAGCACCTAGAGGAGAGTGTGAGAGGAGGACCCTGGGACAGTCAGCAGCACCTAGAGGAGAGTGTGAGAGGAGGACCCTGGGACAGGCAGTCAGCAGCACCTAGAGGAGAGTGTGAGAGGAGGACCCTGGGACAGTCAGCAGCACCTAGAGGAGAGTGTGAGAGGAGGACCCTGGGACATTCAGCAGCACCTAGAGGAGAGAGTGAGAGGAGGACCCTGGGACATTCAGCAGCACCTAGAGGAGAGAGTGAGAGGAGGACCCTGGGACAGTCAGCAGCACCTAGAGGAGAGTGTGAGAGGAGGACCCTGGGACAGGCAGTCAGCAGCACCTAGAGGAGAGTGTGAGAGGAGGACCCTGGGACAGTCAGCAGCACCTAGAGGAGAGTGTGAGAGGAGGACCCTGGGACAGTCAGCAGCACCTAGAGGAGAGTGTGAGAGGAGGACCCTGGGACAGTCAGCAGCACCTAGAGGAGAGTGTGAGAGGAGGACCCTGGGACAGTCAGCAGCACCTAGAGGAGAGTGTGAGAGGAGGACCCTGGGACAGACAGTCAGCAGCACCTAGAGGAGAGTGTGAGAGGAGGGCCCTGGGACAGACAGTCAGCAGCACCTAGAGGAGAGTGTGAGAGGAGGATCCTGGGACAGTCAGCAGCACCTAGAGGAGAGTGTGAGAGGAGGACCCTGGGACAGTCAGTCAGCAGCACCTAGAGGAGAGTGTGAGAGGAGGACCCTGGGACAGACAGTCAGCAGCACCTAGAGGAGAGTGTGAGAGGAGGACCCTGGGACAGTCAGCAGCACCTAGAGGAGAGTGTGAGAGGAGGTCCCTGGGACAGACAGTCAGCAGCACCTAGAGGAGAGTGTGAGAGGAGGACCCTGGGACAGACAGTCAGCAGCACCTAGAGGAGAGTGTGAGAGGAGGACCCTGGGACAGACAGTCAGCAGCACCTAGAGGAGAGTGTGAGAGGAGGACCCTGGGACAGTCAGCAGCACCTAGAGGAGAGTGTGAGAGGAGGTCCCTGGGACAGACAGTCAGCAGCACCTAGAGGAGAGTGTGAGAGGAGGACCCTGGGACAGACAGTCAGCAGCACCTAGAGGAGAGTGTGAGAGGAGGACCCTGGGACAGTCAGCAGCACCTAGAGGAGAGTGTGAGAGGAGGACCCTGGGACAGTCAGCAACACCTAGAGGAGAGTGAGAGGAGGACCCTGGGACAGTCAGCAGCACCTAGAGGAGAGTGTGAGAGGTGGGACCTGGGACATTCAACATTCCTGCTTATAGGGTATCAGATGAGACAGTGAGGGGAATAGAAGAGGATGGGGGGGGGTGATGGGGGGTTGCAATATTGATCAAGGAATCAATTAAAGCAGTGAGGAGGGATGATATCCTGGCCATATGGGTAGAAGTAAAAAAACACAAAAGGGGCAAACACGCTGTTAGGTAGGAGAGATAGAGGACCAAATATGTAACCAAATTTCAGAAAAATTTCAGTGTAAGAATAATAATAGTCGGGGATTTTAACTACCCAAATATTAACTGGGATAGTTTTAGTGTGCAACGTAGGCATGGAGCAAAATTCTTAAGTTGCATCCAGGAGAACTTGTTTCGTCAGTATGTCGAAAGCCCAACAAGGGAGGGGGCACTTCTGGACCTAATATTCAAAATGAGCCCGTGCAGGTGGTATCTGTAGGGGAGCATTTTGGAGATAGTGACCATAACTCAGTTAGATTTAGGATAGTTATGGAATAGGATAAGGTTGGGCCAGGAATAATAGTTTTAAACTGGGGAAAGGCTAATTTTACTAAGATGATATACAATTCGGCCCATATTGACAGGGAACAACTACTTGCAGATAAAACTGTTACAGAGCAATGGGAGGCATTCAAGGAGGAAACAGCGAGAGCACAGGGCAAATACGTTCCCGTAAAGACAAAGAGGGAAACCAAGTCCGGAGAACCCTGGATGTCAAGGGACATAAAGGTTAGGATTAAGAAAAAAAGAGAAACTTATGGCAGATACCGAGGGCTCAATATGGCAGAGTCCCTAGAGGAGTATAAAAAGCGCAGGGGGGAAACTTAAAAAGGAAATTAGGAAAGCTAAGAGGGTGCATGAGAAAGCATTGGTGGATAGAATAAAGGAAAACCTAAAGGGTTTTTAAAAAATATATAAAGAGCAAGAGAAGGGCCAATTAGGGACCATAGGGGTAATCTGTGTGTGGACCCGGAAGATGCGGGTACAGTCCTCAATTAATACTTTGCGTTGGTCTTCACAATGGAAAAGGATGACGCAGGTATAGACATCGGGGTGGAGGACTGTGAAATATTAGAGGAAATTAACAGAGAGAGAGAGAGAGAGGAGGTATTAGCTGGAGGTTTACCGGCCTTAAAAGTGGATAAATCCTCAGGCCCGGATGAGATGTATCCCAGGCTGTTGAGGGAGGCAAGGGAAGAGATATCAGGGGCCCTGGCAGTAATTTCAAATCCTCTGTGGCCACAGGAGAGGTGCCAGAGGACATTGTCCCATTATTAAAAAAAGGAGGAAAGGATAAACCAGGAAATTACAGGCCAGTCTGTCTAACCTTGGCAGTGTGAAATTACTAAAAAGAATTGCGAGGGACAGAATACATATGCACTTGGAGAAACGGGATTAATCAGGGATAGTCTGGCTCAGACGCGATGGGCTGTGCTGTAAACATCTATGCATCAATTTTTCCTCATAGGTAAAATTCTCCTTTCCTGGCAACAGCCTCTGTATCCACTCTAGTGCAATCATCTCCTTCCTGTAATTCAGTGACCAGAACTGTACACCGCACACAAGCTGTGATCTAGTTAGTGTTTTATACAGTTCCAACATAACCTCCCTGCTCTTATATTCTACATCTTACCTAATAAAGGAAATGACTGTAATGCAGCTTAACCACCTTATGTACCTTCTCTATCCTTATGTATCTGTAGACATGCACTCAAAGGTTTCTCTCTTCCTCAACACTTTCAAGTATCCTTCCATTTATTGTGCATTCCCTTGCCTTATTTATCCTCCCCAATCCATCATCTCACTTCTCTGGATTGAATTCTATTTGTCTCTTTTCTGCTCATCTGACCAGTCCATGATGTCTTCCTGCAGTTTACAGCTTTCTTCGTCATTATTAACCACATGACCAATTATTGTATCATCTGCAAATGTCTTAATCATGCCCCAACATTTAAGTCTAAATCATTGATATACCACAAACAGCAAGAGACCCGGTACTGAGCTCCCTGACACCCAAATGGAAACAGCCTTCCAATCACAAAAACACCCTTTGTTTCCTGTCACTGAATCAATTTTTGGATGCAACTTTCCACTCTCCCTTGGATCCCATGAGATTTTAATTTTCTGACCAGTCTGCCATGCGAGACCTTGTCAAAAGCATTGCTAAATTCCAGGTGGCCTCATCAATCCTCCTCATTACCTGAACAGCAACAAGAATGACACCAAATCACATAAGGAGATATTAGATCTGGTGATCAAAGGTTTGATCCAAGATTCAGGTTTAAGGAATATCTTAAAAGGAGGATAGCGATAAATCCCAGGGCTACTATTGGAAGAGCAGCAAGGGAGCTTTCTCTATGATTTCCTCCCATCCCAACAGTAGTTACACATTCATTGCTGTGATTCAAAACTTCTAACTTGATGATGTGTGAAGTTCAGAGGTCAGACCAGGTGCTGTGTGAACATAGACTTTCCTTACATGAGCTCACTGACGAAGAATCTCACACGTGTCTGGAATGTTACCTGAATGGGATTAAGGATGGTTCGGAATTCTCCCATCAGATCCTCGGCCATGTTATTCCCGCTCCGAGCATTTGCCAGGACCAGAATTGGGGTCCAGTTTTCCGGCAACATGTAGGAAAACTGCGAAAAGAAAGGAGTTACAGGCAGGGTCAGCACAGAGATCACGACACACCAAACTGCAGCCAGCACAGAGCTTGTAACATGTATACCCACAAACCAGTGCAGAGCGCACAATACACAAACCCACCAACCAGTGCAGAGCACACAATACACAAACCCACCAACCAGTGAACACACAATACACAAACCCACCAACCAGTGAACACACAATACACAAACCCACCAACCAGTGAACACACAATACACAAACCCACCAACCAGTGAACACACAATACACAAACCCACCAACCAGTGCAGAGCACACAATACACAAACCCACCAACCAGTGCAGAGCACACAATACACAAACCCACCAACCAGTGAACACACAATACACAAACCCACCAACCAGTGAACACACAATACACAAACCCACCAACCAGTGAACACACAATACACAAACCCATCAACCAGTGCAGAGCACACAATACACAAACCCACCAACCAGTGCACACACAACACACAAACCCACCAACCAGTGCAGAGCATACAATACACAAACCCACCAACCGGTGCACACACAACACACAAACCCGCCAACCAGTGCAGAGCACACAATACACAAACGCACCAACCAATGAACACACAATACACAAACACACCAACCAGTGCACAGCACACAATACACAAACACACCAACCAATGAACACACAATACACAAACCCACCAACCAGTGCAGAGCACACAATATACAAACCAACCAACCAGTGCAGAGCACACAATACACAAACCCACCAACCAGTGCAGAGCACACAATACACAAACCCACCAACCAGTGCAGAGCATACAATACAAAAACCCACCAACCAGTGCAGAACGCACAATACACAAGCCCACCAACCAGTACCGAACGCACAAAACACAAGCCCACCAACCAGTACAGAGCACACAATACACAAACCCACCAAACAGTGAATACACAATACACAAACCCACCAACCAGTGAACACACAATACACAAACCCACCAACCAGTGAACACACAATACACAAACCCACCAACCAGTGAACACACAATACACAAACCCACCAACCAGTGAACACACAATACACAAACCCACCAACCAGTGAACACACAATACACAAACCCACCAACCAGTGAACACACAATACACAAACCCATCAACCAGTGCAGAGCACACAATACACAAACCCACCAACCAGTGCACACACAACACACAAACCCACCAACCAGTGCAGAGCATACAATACACAAACCCACCAACCGGTGCACACACAACACACAAACCCGCCAACCAGTGCAGAGCACACAATACACAAACCCACCAACCAGTGCAGAGCACACAATACAAAAACCCACCAACCAGTGAACACACAATACACAAACCCACCAACCAGTGCAGAGCACACAATACACAAACCCACCAACCAGTGCAGAGCATACAATACACAAACCCACCAACCAGTGCACACACAACACACAAACCCACCAACCAGTGCAGAGCACACAATACACAAACCCACCAACCGGTGCACACACAACACACAAACCCACCAACCAGTGCAGAACGCACAAAACACAAGCCCACCAACCAGTACAGAGCACACAATACACAAACCCACCAAACAGTGAATACACAATACACAAACCCACCAACCAGTGAACACACAATACACAAACCCACCAACCAGTGAACACACAATACACAAACCCACCAGTGAACACACAATACACAAACCCACCAACCAGTGAACACACAATACACAAACCCATCAACCAGTGCAGAGCACACAATACACAAACCCACCAACCAGTGCACACACAACACACAAACCCACCAACCAGTGCAGAGCATACAATACACAAACCCACCAACCGGTGCACACACAACACACAAACCCGCCAACCAGTGCAGAGCACACAATACACAAACGCACCAACCAATGAACACACAATACACAAACACACCAACCAGTGCACAGCACACAATACACAAACACACCAACCAATGAACACACAATACACAAACCCACCAACCAGTGCAGAGCACACAATATACAAACCAACCAACCAGTGCAGAGCACACAATACACAAACCCACCAACCAGTGCAGAGCACACAATACACAAACCCACCAACCAGTGCAGAGCATACAATACAAAAACCCACCAACCAGTGCAGAACGCACAATACACAAGCCCACCAACCAGTACCGATCACGCAACACACAAACCCGCCAACCAGTGCAAGACACGCAGCACATGCAGCACACAAACCCGCCAACCAGTGCAGGACACGCAGCACACAAACCCGCCAACCAGTGCAGGACACGCAACATACAAACCCGCCAACCAGTGCAGGACGCGCAGCACACAAACCCGTCAACCAGTGCAGGACTCGCAGCACACAAACCCGTCAACCAGTGCAGGACACGCAACACACAAACCCGCCAACCAGTGCAGGACACGCAACACACAAACCCGCCAACCAATGCAGGACGTGCAATGCACGAGCGGGGTGTTGGGAGATGGGGGGGGGGGGGGGAGGGGGTGGGGGGGTTGTTGGGAGATGGTAGGGGGGGGGTGTTGGGAGAGGGGGGTGGTTGTTGGGAGATGGGGGGGGTGTTGGGAGACGGGGGATTTTGGCAGGGGGGGGTCGAGAGGGTGGGGTGGGTGTTAGGATGGGGGTGTTAGGGTGGGGGTTGAGTGGGGGGTGTTAGGGTGGGGGTTGAGGGGGCGGTGTTAGGGTGGAGGTGTTAGGGTGGGGGTTGAGGGGGGGTGTTAGGGTGGGGGTTGAGGGGAGAGTGTTAGGGTGGGGGTTGAGGGGGTGTTAGGGTGGGGGTTGAGGGGGGAGTGTT